>NW_017300059.1:1442605-1464027 GCF_001594075.2 Trachymyrmex cornetzi | reverse complement strand
AGAGAATTTTTCTATTTAATTAATGCGCTCTATCTGTCCATCTCCCCCCAGAGATAATCTGCGAATGATGAGATACTCTGTATACATAAATACTTTATTTTATATATTATATATAATATAAAAAATATATATATTTATGCATTATTACTTAAACTATATCAATTAAAATTACACGTAAAGGGGTTCCTGAGATGTTTTTAAAACAAATATCTTAGAATAGCTTGTTTCAAAAACATCATATAAATCGATGAATGATACAGAAGGTATCTAAAAGATGTCATATAAGGATATCTAATAATTTCATAAAGACATGTTCAAAATTTTAAGATTTCTCTTATTATTATTATTATACGGTTTTATTATAATATTCTCTGAATAATATAAAATTACTATACATTTATTTTATTTGAATATACTTATTTTGCTGATTATTAATATCTGGATTAGTTTTGAAAATCACAATTTTTTAATTTAGAAAATATATTTCTATCCATAATAAATACTTCTCTATTTTTAAAAAATTTATTATTTGAACGTAGTTGGTAGTTTCGCCATATTTGGTCTTAACGACACCAGCCAATCAGTAAGAAGTTAAGGATGACTGGACTTTTAATGCAGAAGTAACGCATCTATAAAAAAATAATCCTTGGCTGTTAAACTTGTGTGCATGGTGTGCAAACCTAACCTTATATCCGTTTTGCGGCTTTATATTTCTGTTATATTTTATGTAATAGAAGTGATAATAAATAATTAATGTTAAATATAAAAGTCATTAAAAAATATGGCCGGTTTGCATTTAATACAAACTTATTCTTCCGACTCGGACGAAGACGAGCACGATGAGACGAGGAAAGATGATCATAAAATTGTAAACAAGTACATAAATTACGTTATTCATTCTAGATTACAATTCTTTCTGAAATTTTTCTATTATTTTTTTATTAAAACGGAAAGCAATACTTGAAATAATTAGAAAGTTATAATTCTTAAGTTTGAGTTTGAGGTTATAAAAGGAAAAGCACTTTGTAAATAAACACAAGATAATAATATACTTCTTGATATAATTGTTAGTAGATAATTTAAGATTAATTATATGAGATATAATGTTAAAGTTCCGCATAATTTTTTTCTAAATATTGATACATGACGCAAGAACAAAAAATAATGTTGAATAAATTTATAGGTTAGCTTTACCTGCAAGTATTTTGTCATGGAAAGGAGTTACGTGTAATGAAGAAGTGATCGATGATCCACTGGATCATGATGGACGAATACGAAGCTTTAAACATGAGCGTGGTAATTGGGCAACTCTGATTTACATAAACTGTAAGTGTTTCAAATAATATTAATAGTATAAGTATTAATTTAAATCTTATAAATATAAACAAAATCAAAGAATCTTTGCTTAATATTGATATATTAAATAATCAATATAAAAATTAAGAAAAATATAACAAATAAGAAAAAATTTAAATTGGTTTCAGATACGCCCAGCGATTGTCTTCATACATGGATGAAGTCTGTGTTGAACAAACTGCCTGTTCAAGGCAACATCATTTCTAGTCTTCATATTAGTCTCAGCCGTACTTTAATTTTAAAGTTTCATTGGATTGAATCGTTCGTAGAAGGCATAAAGCTGGCGTGTCGTAGCTTTAATAAATTTATCATACAACTCACGGATGTAAGGGTGTATTGCAATGAGGAGAAAACTCGTACATTCCTTGGAATTTATTGTCAAGATGAGGATAAAATGTTGAAGTGCCTAACAGAAATTTTTGATAATTTATTAGCTGAATATCAATTACCATCATTTTATAAGGTACATGATACAATTAACACTTCTTTTTTGCATTTTTGTTACATGTATTATACATATAATATGAAATAAGTAACAGATTTTATAATTTGCATTTATGTCTTCTTTCACTGTAGTCATGTTATATGATTACGTCAGAAACAAGATATTTTAGGCCTATTCTTTTTATAGCAGAACTTCATCTTCCTTCTTTTTTTCTCCAACATGAAGAGAAAAAATGAATAATGCAAGAAGTTTAGTTAAAAAGAACAGACCCCGTATGAATCATAACTTAAAATGACTACAACGAGAGATCAGAAGATTTAAATTAATTTGATGTATTTTTCTTATATACAGGATACTTCATACCACATAAGTTTCTTCTGGTGCCTCGGAGACAAGCAAGCATGTTTAAAAGAAATTCTGCCACCTCTCACTAGCAGTCTAAACAAATTTTTAGCAGAAAACATGGAAGATGCTTATGTGCATGTCAATGATATACAATGCAAAATTGGAAATAAATGTTATACCTTTAAATTGAAATAACAAAATTTATAAATAAGGGTATAAAATCTAGGGAATTATACATCTGTTTATTATAAAAAAGCAAAACTATTACTTGATTGCTTCTCTGAATTGATTGAACCTATTGATTTTTTACAGAACTTTAAAAATAATAAGAGATAATAATTTATAAATTGTAATTGACGCAAGAACAAAAAATAATGTTGAATAAATTTATAGGTTAGCTTTACCTGCAAGTATTTTGTCATGGAAAGGAGTTACGTGTAATGAAGAAGTGATCGATGATCCACTGGATCATGATGGACGAATACGAAGCTTTAAACATGAGCGTGGTAATTGGGCAACTCTGATTTACATAAACTGTAAGTGTTTCAAATAATATTAATAGTATAAGTATTAATTTAAATCTTATAAATATAAACAAAATCAAAGAATCTTTGCTTAATATTGATATATTAAATAATCAATATAAAAATTAAGAAAAATATAACAAATAAGAAAAAATTTAAATTGGTTTCAGATACGCCCAGCGATTGTCTTCATACATGGATGAAGTCTGTGTTAAACAAACTGCCTGTTCAAGGCAACATCATTTCTAGTCTTCATATTAGTCTCAGCCGTACTTTAATTTTAAAGTTTCATTGGATTGAATCGTTCGTAGAAGGCATAAAGCTGGCGTGTCGTAGCTTTAATAAATTTATCATACAACTCACGGATGTAAGGGTGTATTGCAATGAGGAGAAAACTCGTACATTCCTTGGAATTTATTGTCAAGATGAGGATAAAATGTTGAAGTGCCTAACAGAAATTTTTGATAATTTATTAGCTGAATATCAATTACCATCATTTTATAAGGTACATGATACAATTAACACTTCTTTTTTGCATTTTTGTTACATGTATTATACATATAATATGAAATAAGTAACAGATTTTATAATTTGCATTTATGTCTTCTTTCACTGTAGTCATGTTATATGATTACGTCAGAAACAAGATATTTTAGGCCTATTCTTTTTATAGCAGAACTTCATCTTCCTTCTTTTTTTCTCCAACATGAAGAGAAAAAATGAATAATGCAAGAAGTTTAGTTAAAAAGAACAGACCCCGTATGAATCATAACTTAAAATGACTACAACGAGAGATCAGAAGATTTAAATTAATTTGATGTATTTTTCTTATATACAGGATACTTCATACCACATAAGTTTCTTTTGGTGCCTCGGAGACAAGCAAGCATGTTTAAAAGAAATTCTGCCACCTCTCACTAGCAGTCTAAACAAATTTTTAGCAGAAAACATGGAAGATGCTTATGTGCATGTCAATGATATACAATGCAAAATTGGAAATAAATGTTATACCTTTAAATTGAAATAACAAAATTTATAAATAAGGGTATAAAATCTAGGGAATTATACATCTGTTTATTATAAAAAAGCAAAACTATTACTTGATTGCTTCTCTGAATTGATTGAACCTATTGATTTTTTACAGAACTTTAAAAATAATAAGAGATAATAATTTATAAATTGTAATAGTATTGCTTTTATAAAATACGTATTGTATTATAAAATATAAATTTGTTTTAGAAGTATATCTACACATAATTGTAAGATATTTTTATTAAATAAATTTTTTGTATCAAAATTATATATATATATATACAAAATATTTTTTACAGAAAGTCATACTGGTTTAAAAATCGCCAAGTTATGAGGCAATTTCGTTACAATACCTGCAC
Organism: Trachymyrmex cornetzi; assembly: GCF_001594075.2. Lineage (NCBI taxonomy): Eukaryota > Metazoa > Arthropoda > Insecta > Hymenoptera > Formicidae > Trachymyrmex > Trachymyrmex cornetzi. The sequence goes on along the minus strand of NW_017300059.1, from coordinate 1,459,966 downwards.
CTCGCCACAATTTAATCCAAGAATCACATAAATTTGGCTCTATGCTAGCCAGTAACGTACAAACTTCAGGATTTTGTATAAATAATCCTGCCTCTGGATTACTGACAATATTTTTACAACCACTGACATCAATATAAGTTAACGTAGGCTGATGACTTAACAATGAGTTTATGGAGAACACAGACACATTTATATTCCCACGAAGTATTAATTTTAATAGTCTAGGCAATTGCGTTAAGATGATCTTTACATCAACATCTAATACGTCACAGAATGAAAGATCCAATGACTCTAAGCTCGGCGCCAGAGCAACACTCATCGTATCCAGACTTAAGATGAAACGGTTGGAAGATAGAATATTAGACAAATTCAAATCAAACAGTTGCTTACTCAAGAAAGAAGTAGTTGCATCGTGATTTAATTTATTCCACGAAATATCGCAGCTTGTTAGATTGGGATTGTCAAATGGAAGATAAAAGTTTTCCAACATACAGTAACGTAAATTAAGAGTTTGCAAGTATCTCAAGGGCGCAATTAGCTTCCGCAGGGTCTCACGGCTCTCGGAACTCAACGGATTATAACTCAGATCTAAGACTCTTAATTGAGAAGGCAACAAGTTTACTTGGCGTAAACAGGCGAAGTCAATATCACAGCCTTTTAAATAGAGTTCCTGTAGAGACGACATATTCGAGAGACATTGATGTAAATGTATTCCCGCTGTTAGCAATACAGTGCCCGACAATTGTAACAGTTTAATACTCTTTTCGTATTCTAAGGTCTTTAATAATGGCACAAGTACTTGTTTATTGATATCGTCAGGTTTTACACGAAATATCGACGTATTCTCGCAGGATCTCAGGCACTTTAGCACAATTTCGCAGGGCGTCAGATTGTGAGTACAACAGATTGTCTTGAATCGCTCGATGATGGATGGAACCTGCAGTTCGACTACTTCACACTCCAATTTATCATTCGCATTTTCTCTCGTGATTCTCAGAATACTCTCTTTCGTCACGACAGTCCCATTTATGGGTTGAAACGACAGTTTAACAGTACAACCAGTTTCATCGTAGAACATGCGTTCGGTAGTACTTGCAATGTACATCAGGAACTCTTGCTCGTCTTCGCAAACTGCTACTTTTAGATTGAACACCTTATCTTTGACAAACGTACGTAAATGTACGTACTCTTTGTCGTGCTGTTTCGAACTTATTGTTGGAGGGGACGATTGCAAATGAGCCACTGGAGACGGTGTACGACTGCGAGACATGGTGAATCCACTTGAGATCAAGGATATCTGTCGTTTTTTCTTACGTTTCTTAGGTTCTTCAAATAATTCAACAATGTCAGAGAAATCATCATCGCTGCCTTCGCTTGTACTGAAACCATTCTTACTTTGATATGAACCATTCAATCTCAACTTTTTAGTAGCGTTCTCCAGATTTCCGTCGGAAGACTTTCGTTTGATTGTGGTAGAGTGATTGTTCGTAGATTTTTTCCTCGCTGCACCTCCGATATCGTCTTCAAGCCAATCGTCGACAAGAATTTGTTCTTCGTTAATTAAAGGCGTAACCGCCTTAGTTACTGCTTCATTATTGCCTTTAGATGCACTGACAGTGTTAGTTTTATTGAAAGTCCGCAAGCTCGCTATTGTTCTCTTATAATCCTCACCGGCGGATATTTTTCGAACCTCGGATGTCTCGGACGACGCAGATCTTTCGTCCGGAGTTCGAACATCATTAGATCTCTTCTTTTTCTTTTTCAATGGAATAACAGCCAAAAGTTTTTTATACATCGCGTCGTATTCGACTAAATCCTCGGGACTTAAATCTTCCACGCGATCTCTCCAGTCTTCCAAACAATCCAGCACAGTATCACCGTCGTGGGTCTTGAGCGTCACGGTTGCTCCGTGTTGTATCAAGAGGTGCATCATCGAGAAATGTCCGCAACATGCAGCGTCGTGAAGCGGCGTCACACCTTTACAGGACGTACCGCCTAGATCATTGACATTAGCATCGTGCTTCAGAAGCAGTTCCGCGATGTCTACGTAACCGTGATTAGCAGCTTCGTGAAGCGGGGACCATCCATAGTTATCTCTGACATTTGTGCAATGACCGGATGACAAGAGCCTCTCAACGGCACCGATGTCACCGTTGATACATGCCACGTGGAGCTGTGTTTCACCCTTCTCATTCCTCTTGATTGCAGTTGACGTTCCTCTCCTCGACCTTCTTTTGGTACCAACTGGCTTTGTACTGGCACTCTCTTCGGGTTCTAGATCAGACAGATCCTCCAGACAAATGTCTGCACCGATTCTGTCGCTTTCCTCGGACGCTTCACTCTCTGTATCGCTCAGTGCTTCCAAAAACGTTAATCCTACTTTCTGCTTTATACACTCTGCCTCATCGAACTGGCCTACGCTTTCCAGATAACTGACGAGTTCTCTTGTGACAAACTTTTGTAGCTTAACGTTACCGCTTTCGTTCGCTGCGCTCAACGCTGAAGTGTAACATTCCCGTATTTCCACATCAGCGGCATTCGCCATTATTAATAAATCCGCTAGAAATAACGCCGACCTGTATTTTTCTCGAGGATTGGTGCAAAGGTCCAATTCCCTTCGCGCGAATGGCAACGCTTCTTTGTAACGTCCTGCATCTTTGAGCGTTTGAGCCAGGCTCATTAAAGAAATACCTATCTGTTCACCAATTTCCTCCGCGCAAGTCAACATTTGCCGATAATATTCTGCACCTTTGTCAAAGCATTGCGCGGCGACTGCCGCATCGCCTAAGGTCTCATACAACTTCTGTTTAACTCGAGTATCAGTCTCGACAAGAAGACTATTTTCCGCTCGACAAATCGTTACAATAATTCTTAAATACTTCTCCACCTGATGATTAATGTCTTTTGGCAATCCAGTACTCGTATATAGGGAAACTAATACTTTACGCGTTTTAATCCACTGTCCAGTTCGCATTAACAGTTCAGTCTTTATTATTTTCGCTTCGGCTTTCAAGCGTCCATCATTTACAGTGGCTGCAGTTTCGATATAACTTAATGCCAGCTCAAAATTGCTCTGCCGCTCGTATATAGCCGCTAAAGAAATACACGTTCGATGCAGGTCTTCCTGAAAATTATTGAATTCACATAATGAAGTCGCTTGCTCGATTAGACTAATCGCCTGTTGCGTTTCTTTCTGCGCTTCCAGCGTTAAACCCAAGTTAAGTAGCAATCTCGCTTGCATCAGCGTCTTCTCTTCCACCTTGATCTCAGTGGCTGTTAATTTGTCGCACAGCTCCATACTTTGCACATAAGCCATCTTTGCATTAGCCAAAGCCTCATCTCGTTTTTGCGTTTTGCCGATTAAGCTTTCAGCTAAACAGAAATAAGTTCTACCTAAAGTAGCAAATGCTCGTTGCTCCTCTATGGAATTCTTCATGTCTTTGGCGCCTTCCAGATGTAAATTTTGATGTTTCAAGGCCTGTTCGTAATCTCCCAAACTCGCGTAAACCTCTCCGATCATTCTGTGCGCTATCGCACAGCTTAATTTATCTTGTAGTTGATTACAGGCAATCAGCTGCTCAGAATATTCCTGCAGAGCCTCATTTAACCGATTGTTCTCGAAGTACATGTCCCCCAAGGTATTTGTGATTTCGGCCAACTGACGAAGATTGTTGTCACGTCTGGCATGTTGCTTCCTCTTAATGAGTTTATCGATGTTCATTCTGATAATTTTTTTAGGTCTACAAAAAAATTTCTTGTCTTCTTTAAAATCCTACAAAGTATAAGATGTTGATTTTATCGAAAAAACATTTGATAAAGATTTAAGATATTAAGTTTGTTTTCTATAGCTGAACTAATGTTTACTTTTGGAACTTAAAACTTAAAATGGAATAGGTGGTCTGAGAGATATTTGGCAAAAATGAGATTATTTATATATATATATATATATATATATATATATATATATATATATATATACATATACTATTTCATTTTAACTTACACTGTTTTACTTTATAATTCTTATTAAAATTATCAACATCCATTTTTACCTCCTTGTAAATATATTGTCTCTCACTCTAACTTATACTTTCTAATTCTGGTCCATTTCTACCAATGTAAATTAACTTTAATCTTGAGTAATTTATTCTTCACCTTTCTCTAATTCTTAGAACTAGGAGACAAAAAGCAAATAAACAGAGATTAAAGTTAATCTACATTGGGAGAAATGGGCCAGAGAGAAAGAGAGAGAGAGAGAGAGAGAGAGAAAGATAGTATGAGTTAGAGTGAGACATTATAAATACACAAGAAGAAAATATATTCTTTTCTCTCAGGATTTTGCTAAAATCGCTGGTCAGATTCTAAAGACCTACAGCGAAGGAATAAAAAATAGGCCTATTGTTACCTGGAGTTTTAACAAAGATGTACATATGTACTTACTTTTGATATGTAGTGAGATCTCAAAATTTTCACAATCTGAACCAATCAACACCATGAGAAGGTAATAAATTCTTAACTGAATGACCTCTGCTTTTTTAGATAAAACTTTTTAATATCTTTTAACCTATTTCAAATAATATTCCCTACAAGATTGCGAATCTATCATACCATCTGATTGGATCACTGATGCCATTAGTCCTACGATTTTGGCGCCATTTGATGCGTTCCAAAATTCATCAAAAAATGAGTGTACGTGCCACGTGAATTTAAGGTGTCTTTTCATGATGACACTCGATGCTCATTGGTTGCGTTCAGCAGAACGTTTATTTTGCACTGTTGGAAGTTTTCTTCGCGCTGATTGGATTATATTATTAGATCTAGAAGAATGATCCTATCTTAGGCACCCAGTTGGATACGACTCAATTGGACACGAGCCACTCACAGCGCTTGAGACTACAAAGCTCCTAGGCACCTGGTCGCTGTGATTGGTGGTATCCAATCGAGCCGTGATCAATCGGGATCACTCCAAGCGTCAGCATGTAAAAGGTACCTTTAAGATGCTTATACGGCCCTTTGACTGGTTCGTGACATCTTAAAACTATAATTAAGACGGTCTTAAATATAAAAATTGACTATAAATGCCAGAATACCGACCATAAAAGTTGCATTACATAAAGTATAAATATAAATAAAAAATAAGAATATAAAGAAATATTTATATGAGCTTAAAGAAGCGCCTGGCTCTAAATACGAGAAGTAAGTCGATGACCCAGCTCACACATGTTAAAAAATAGAAAGTTTCTCAGAGAAATAGAAAAGAAATCAGGTGTGCATATTTTCGAGACGAATTTCGTCGAGACGGAATAATTTTTAAGTGACAGCTCGAGAGACCAAAATAAGTATACTTGCCACATAAAAATCATCGAAAAGAAGAATTCAGAAATATACATTTTTATCGCTTCTTAAAAGAGAAAGCGTTAATATTAAAGTGGAAACAAGCTTGTGGAAAATCAATTTTTACTATGACATAACGCCTAATTCAAATAACCGCGGCAAAATGGCGACATATGGTGTCACGTTCTTATTGGCTATTAGAGTTAAATGTACGAAGATTTCGAGAAATGAACGTGCATGAAGAAGTGAGCGTCTATAGTGGTCTATAGGACGTGAGTTTCGTGATTTAAAAGTGGTTGTAAACAAGACGCTGCAGGCTGTAAAATGAAAACGAAACGTAATTAATAAACCGTTTGAATTCGATTCTATTTGATTTATGAGACAAACTTTTCTCGGGAATTATTTCCTCACGATTTGATCGATTTCTTTGTATTTAGCTTAACGCGGTGGAGTCACGAGTTGATGAGGATAGGCACGACATCCTATAAATTCCATGATAAAACTCAAACGATTTCGTGGCAAGGTAAATTTTCAGATTATAATATATTAATATTTTAACGAGATAAAAACAGTGTCAAATTTTTGACAAGTATACAATATTATGACCTTACCTCTGATTTTCCTAAAAACAAACAGGACTTAAGTGATGATTTTTTTCTCAAAATATATTCTATGCATGAAAATACACAAATTTACAAAATTACAAGAAAATCAGAGATGGAAACATTATACTGCACATTTACCAGATCTTTAAATTTAAGATAAAGTTAGATAGTAAATATTAAGATTGGAATTTTTGTTGAACTTTTACTTACAAAGATTTTTGTATGATATTTATATTTTTAGTGTCTTCTAGAAAGGCATGAAGGTAGAAATCTCTTGATAATTAATAATCTATTAAAATTTCAGAGGTTGTAACTCACTGCTGATTAAAATAAATCACTGACTACTTCGTGAACATGCTAGTATAACCTCAAGGATTCCATCTCTTTCGTACTTCCACATAAGATTCATTGTAAACAGCATCAGTCACGTATATATTAATTAAAAGTGCAAAATGGATCAGATGCTTCCGAGTCCTGGCTTCAGTATACCTAGCATCGGCACACCTCTGCATCAACCAGAGGAGGATCAACAGATCCTGCCGAATGCGTTACAGCAGCAGCAGCAGTCACAACAATTCCAGCAACTGCAGCAACTGCATTCAATGAGTCCCAATATGCAAAGTGGCATGTTAATGATAACGACACCGCAAAAAAATATGCACACATATGCTCCAACACCATCGTTTGCAACACCACAGAGTCTTATGCAGCCACAAACGCCAGTAATTCAATGTTGAATTTAATGTTGTCTATGCTAAGTATAATATTGCGATAGAATTTAAAATTCTAGACCTGTTAATAGTAATGTATAACACGAGTATATTTTTTGTGATACTAAAGGAATATTTAATTTGACATTTTTTGTTATTACTTTTAAAAGTTTAAAAATTTTTGACTATATAAAAAAAAATTACAACACTTGAACTTAACACAAATTAAATAAAATTATGAAACTAAAGAGAGATTATTTCAAATCATTACACTATTTAAAATATCCTAGGATTTAAATTCCAGTTCTGTCATACAATAACGACCTTTTGCAATTCTGAGTAAATAATTTGAAGGACTGAAAGAGATACAATTAAAATATAGTATTCTAAGCATATTAATATTTACTTTATTATTTTAACTGCTTTTTCCTTCTATTCTTTAGCAAAATATGATGTCTCCGATAGTACCACAAAATAATCAAATAGCACCATCATCGATAGGTCCTGCGACCCCAGGGCCAATGACACCAATGACCCCAGCTTCCGCGGATCCTGGAATTTTACCACAGTTGCAGTAAGTAAACCTTTCAATAAAAAAAATTGACATATAATTTACGTCTACCTTCTCTTATTTTTTAAATCATATTTTCACTTTATTTCAGGAATATTGTGTCTACCGTTAACTTAAATTGCAAACTTGACTTGAAAAAGATAGCACTTCATGCCAGAAATGCCGAATATAATCCGAAAAGGTTTGCGGCTGTTATCATGCGAATAAGAGAACCAAGAACCACCGCACTGATATTCAGTAGCGGCAAAATGGTTTGTACTGGCGCCAAGAGTGAGGGAGATTCACGTCTTGCTGCTAGAAAGTACGCAAGAATTATCCAGAAATTAGGTTTTCCTGTAAGTACCAGCAAACTTATTAAAATATGATACAAAATGAATTATTTTTCTCAATGTAGGTTATTTAAATATAGAATTGTTTACAATTTATTGCGACAAAATATTTAATAATAATGTAAATCTTTATTAATTGATATTACGATTTAATTTTACTTAGGCAAAGTTCCTAGATTTTAAAATCCAAAATATGGTCGGCAGCTGTGATGTTAAGTTTCCAATTAGATTAGAAGGTTTAGTGCTCTCTCATGGCCAATTCTCGTCGTATGAACCAGAGCTATTTCCAGGTCTAATATATAGGATGGTTAAACCTCGAATTGTATTGCTTATATTTGTCTCAGGGAAAGTAGTATTGACAGGTGAATGTTCATACTTTATATCTGTTATATGTATAGTAATTTTGTAGTAAAGTATATACACGCGCTATTGCAAAATATTTTGGAAATATTTTTAAAGTCTCTTACAATTTTCAAATATAACTCATCCAGACCTGTGTAAGAATTTGGAAATTAAGCTTGGGAATTATTACATGTTTGTACTTAAATAATTGTATGTTTATATGTCACTAGGTGCAAAAATTCGCAAGGAAATTTATGAAGCCTTTGATAACATCTATCCAATCTTGAAGAGCTTTAAAAAGCAGTGAGTCTACATAATATTAAATTACAAAAGAAAAACTATGTATTTTCTTCTATAATTTAATGACAATTTATTTCCAACCAACTCCATTTCTAATAGATTTGAATTATTTTTTGTAATATATAAAGTCATGTAGATGAGCAAATTACTATTTTAATGTTGTTGAGTTGTTAAATATCTCTACTATATTCAACACATATATGTCTTAAAATTGTTGGATATTCTTACTGTAAATCTTTTCTAGTCTCAATGAAATTGATTCTTTTTTTGATAAAAACTTGACGCACATAATTTTTTAGTAATGAGCGTTTTTGAACGTTTGAAAATAAACGTTTTTGTTAATCAGATTTCGAGAGAAAAAATAGGTGAAAAAATATTCTTCCATTCAGCTATAAGTTTCTATGAAATAAATTCTTCAATACTAAAGATGACGAGATCGTCTTTATATTGCATAAAAAAGCTGCGATAAAAAATATCCACTGATTTTAGGACATAATGTACAGCCGGTCACAGAAAGGTTGTAACACTTTTTTCGATGGATTTCGGAATGCAGCCTACTCACCAAGCGATTGGTTCTTATTTGTGGATCCACGAATAAGAACCATAAGAATCGCTCGGTGAACAAGCTGCATTCTGAAACCCATCGAAAAAAAAGTGTTGCAACCTTTCTGTAACCGGCTGTACAAAGCAATTGACTTATACAGATTAGATAATATAATTTATAAAATATATATGTCCGTTCAATTCTTCATAAGAAATATTAATTTTTTCAATGTGTAAAAAGCAAACAGAGTGAAGGTACAACTTGTGTAATCTTACAACGATTTTGTTTTCACATTGACTGCGTTCAGCGGACTCAACAGTTGAGTGAGCGCTCGCTGTTATTGGTGTAGTCTTTTAGATCATCCATTCAACTGTTCCGCTCATTCAACTGTCGAGTCCGCTGAACGCAGCCATTTATTAAACTAGTTAACTGATTAATTGATGATAACCGAAATTCTAAAAAAAGTACGTATAAAAATTATGTACATTGTAACCAGAAGTTTCTAAACCTTCCCTTTTTGCCTTCCTTAAAGATGATAGTGCATATAATTCTATATTTACAAAATAGTATCTTCTAGTAATACAGTGCCTCGAATAAGATTACATGAGCGATTAATGTGTATTTATCAATTTTAATTCTTAGCATGAGATTTTAATTCTTACTATGAGATTTTATAAATCCCATCACATAAAATTCTAATTATGTAATAGAAAATATTAAAAGACTTCTACAATAAGCCGCAAATCAGAAGTTCTAAACGATCTTAAGTCATAATCGGTGAAGTTGGCCAATAGCCAACTTGAACGACTTGGTTAAGACTGGTTAAGACTTCTGACGTTCTGACTTGCGGCTTATTGTAGAAGGCCCATTACCATTACGTTTTATGATTATACTTTATGATGATAATTAATCAATAAAATTTTTTCTATTTCAAATGTTATTATAAATAGACACTTCTCAAAAAAATTTATATCTGCTAAGAGTTATTATTGTTATATACATATACACTTGGAAAAATTGTAACACCGTTAAATAATTTTCTCCAGTTCAATTACTACTTATTAAAAGTAATTTGACATACAAATATCACTACTTTTGAATGAGTATTACAGTCAACATCCTTAATATTTTCTCAGCAAAATTATTTTTTTTCACTATAAAATCTATTCCATTTATCTGGAAAGCTCTTGAAATTGTTCAGTTACATAGTAGAATTATACGATAGCATGAGGTCGTCGAACTAAAACTTTCAATCCTTGAAAAAATGTGGAAAAAATAATTTTTTGCTAATATTAAATATTTGTAATAGAATCTACTTGACTTATTATAAAAGGCTTAATATTTTTGTAAATCAATTTCGAATAGAATGTACATAGAAAGAAAAACTCACAATTAGTTTTTTAAATACATAAGCTATAATTTGCGTAATTACTGGTACTATTTTATATTTGTAGATATATTGTATTTGTTGCACATAGCGCATGTTTGATTATAATAAAATTATGTACAATAAAAATATTTATTCTTTGTTTCTTTGTGAGACATAAAATGCTTGATAGAAAAAAATGTACACATATATTTAATAAATAAGAGAATTATGTATTTTGAGTATATATATATATATATACATACACATATATATATACTTATATTCAATTATTACAAAAATGATAAGTACCATAATCCATTTTCGTAAAATTACATACACAAGATTATAATGATGCGAGTCACGAAAAACTGATCGTTTAACAAGTTTATAATTTTGATTTTAATCTATCTCGTAATACTCGACGTAATATTTTACCAGATGGAGTCTTTGGAATGCTATCTACAAATCTTATACCACCTCTAAGCCGCTTAGGATTTGATACACGTTCTGGAACAAAAATATATTTGTACATGCAATATATATATACAAAATTTATGAACACATTAAAACTATATAATATAATACTATACTGAGCGGAAAATATTACAAATTTTGAAGACACTACAAAGTAGACTTTTGAACTTCCATTTAACACTGCAAAAGAAAAGCTTAGAAAACTAGTCCAGTGCTTATTTCTTCCAATGATACTAAAACATTTTTGTTTCTATTTCTCCTAAAGAATTTTGCAAAATGATGAAATTTTTAATCAGGGTTAAGACAGGAATGCAATAGAAATACTTCATATATTGTTATTAGATTAGTTCCATTACATATGATACTAAAAATTCTTACCATTAACATACTGGATTATATCCTTTTCGCAAATATTAGAATTCTCTTCTTTTACAACGAAGGCCATTGGTAACTCCCCAGTTTTGTCATTCGGTATACCAATTACGGCCGCATCTTGTATACCAGGACAAGTTAACAAAATCGCTTCGAGCTCAGCTGGTGGAACCTGATAGCCTTTATATTTGATGAGTTCCTTTATTCGATCGACAATGTAAAAGTATCCATCTTCGTCATAATATCCTACATCTCCCGTATGCAACCAACCATCCTTGTCAATTGTCGCTCTAGTGGATTCTTCGTCGTTATAATAACCTTTCATTATCAAATCTCCTTTGAAACATAATTCTCCTTCGCAATTTGGCCCTAAAGCTCTATCCGTCTCGTATTCTCCAATTGGTATTATCTTTGCTAAAAAAATATCAGTATTATATATCGTCAAACTTTGTCGATATATTCTATTAATTATATTTCTTATATTAAAAAAAAAATATATAAATACACTCTTAAAACTATAAATATCGCATATTGTGGAAAGAAATACATATCGTGGAGAGGATCAATATTAGAATGAACTATCAAATATTGTCTGATACTGTTTCACAATACTATACTGCAATGTAAATATTTACAATTAAATAATAAAAAAATGTTCGACTTTAAAATAATATGACTCAGAAAAAATACATTTGTAAATCTATATTGTATGATAGTAGTAGATATTGATTAATTACGCTTTAAATAAAATGGACACTGTATTTTCTTAATTGCGAGTCTTACCTAATGTGCCTGGAACTACTACGCCAACGCTGCCTACTTTTCCTTTTCCATCTGGTGATCGCAGCACAGCTAAAGTAGTTTCTGTTAATCCGTAGCCTTGTTTAACATCAACAATATTCATATTTAATCTCTTAGCGACAGCCTGCTGAATTTCCTTCGATAATGGAGCTGCACCACTCCTAATCAAATAGCAACTTAAGTAATTGCATAATTCGTAGTAATTTTCGAAATAAATCTAATATCTGATATAAATACATTTTATGTGTAAGTTTTAACACAGCTTATTACAGTTCCATTGAACTCCTGCATGTAATATTAAAAAAAAAAACTGCCACAAGAGACAATTTATTCTATGTCTGTGTTATTAAATTTCACAGTCTATATAAATTGATTAAACTTATAAAAATGTTATGTTATTAAAATAATTTTCAACATATAAACAGAAAAATATTAAAATTTTTTTACTTTTATGTTATGTAATATATTAACTTATATAATAATGTATATAAACTGTATACATTAATTTCATGAATATTCGCCTTTTTTTTACTAATATTTACAATCTTCTGTTATATTTTACTTTTTGGGCTTATTATTAAAAAATATATGCTCAGTCTGTGTCAACATTTTTTTTTTTATTTTTGTTTTTGTGAATTGCAGCATTTTCCTCGAAGATTTAAACATCTTGCATCTAATTTGTAATATGCTTACCATATTGTTTTAACACAGGACAAATCATATTTATCTACAAGTGGATGTTTAGCCAGAAATACCATAAGCGATGGCACCATAGGCATATATTCAATTTTATATTTCTCAATGTATCGTAAGAACAGCTCTTCCTCAAAGCGTGAGAATACAATACTGCAGTTTCCCCTTAATATGCCAAGTACCATCAAGACAAAGGAGTATGCATGAAAGAATGGGAGTAGTGACAGAGAAACCCCATTTTCAGGAATCGTGTTAGTGTTCATATACATGCGTATGACCGTAGTAATATTTTTATCTGTCAACATAACACCTTTCGGTAGTCCTGTGGTTCCACTTGAACATAAAATCGCTGTTACATGATCATCTACATTAACAGGAGCCGCTTGGAGTGCATTTGCATCGTCACTGGAGACGTTCGATATCACTTTATACATGCTCGACCATGAAACATTGTTGTTATCATCAGTAAGCATTAGGATTTTTGGCGACCAATACAACTCTACGAATATTTTTCTTATACTATTAAGCGATACCGTCGAAATAAAAATGTACTTTGGCTTTGAAATGGACAGTGCATGTTTCAATTCTCTTTCACTGTACAGAGGATTTAAAGGACAGGCAATAGCACCCAGGTAAAACGCAGCACATACTGGAATACAAAATTCCAGATTGTTTTCACTGCACACAGCTATGGTGTCATTTGCCTTCAGTCCTTCTCTTTGCAGATAGACTGCCAATCTCCGACTAGTGTCCAAGATATGTTGGAACGTCTGTTCCTTGCTAGTATGGGGATTTATCTGTTAAAAAAATTTGTCATTGTAATAGAAAGTTGTAGATATATAAAACAAAAATTATATAACAAATCTAGATTAGGATTCTAATTATTTACATCGTATATTAATCTATAATATTTTGATTATGTACAGTAATTATGCAAAATTAATAACAAAAATTAAGTCAATCATGAACTTACATGTGCTACACGAGTACCATGCGTCGTCAATTGCATTAATAACAATTGTCCCACCGAGAAATTAAGTTCCGGCAACAATTCATCTTCACTATATAAAATATTTGATTGTTGTGACATGTTGAATACGAGGACGAAATTGATTCCTTTTTTCACATACGACGTTAAGATCTCTGATACTTCAATGTTCAAAGAACATGCAATTGTGTACTTTAAACGATGTGATTGCAAACATGATAAGAATGTGATTATGATAAGCTTATCTTGCACTCAACCTTCAATCAGTTTTTTTTTACTTACAGTCACAGATTTAATCAATAATAATGCGTTTCAAAAAAGCCGGTAATTCTGCCAATTCGCGGTTAGATGGCAGCACGCGTACAATTTAGACCGAAATATGAACAATTGTATTTCTGAATGTTCGCTAGATGGCGCATGCGCCTCTAAAAGTGATTTAAATCGAACATGAACTCCACCTGATTGAGCAGCGATTTTATTCGGCCGATAGAATTGCTTAAAAAGAAATTTTTTAAATCAAATAGTTGTCATTCCTAATTGTATTTTTCTTTCCACGTTCTAAATAACAAAAATTAAATTATTTTACTTACTTTAATAAAATAATATGTTCTTTAATAAATTGATTATACCTATTTTAACTGACAGAATCGCTTAACAATTCCTTTATATAATCAAATAATTGTTGATTTTAATTTTATTGTTCCTTCCACGATAAATAACTTAACAAATTATTCTTTATTATTTGATATGGAAAAAACAATAAAGTTGAAAATGATCATTATTTGATTATATAAAAAAATATTTAAGCAATTTCTGCAAGTTGAAATAATTTATTTATTAAATTGATTAACTAATTTATTAATTGATAAATAAATGATTAAAATCTTCCATGTACGTTAATAAAATATGAGTGCTGTTTAATAAGTTAATTGGCGATTAAATCAACCAGTAGAATTACTTAAAATAAAATTTTTATTGAATTGAATATATTATACGTATGTTTCTAATTTTATTTTCAAACTATAAAAAATAAATAAATATGTTCACAGAAAAAAAATCAGTGTTTGATAAGTTGATTAGTGATTAATTTAACCAGCAAAATTTCCTAATTAAAGCAAAATTTTATATGACTATGTAATTGTTGTCTCTAATCTACAACAAAATTTTTCCACGTATCTAATAAAAAGAAAACAATTCTATTCATGATAGCAAAACAATAGATACAAGTGTCTGAATAAGTTATTTCCCAGATAGCAAGCTGACGTTATTTGTCATTTTAATGTCAAAATAACGTCTTTAATGTTTCACGTCAAATGATGATAAATAACATCAACTTGCTACCTGGATTGTTTAAATTAATTAGAATTTCATCCAAGTCTAAAATTATACACTATTTTTTGTATTTGTGTAAAAAAAAGCAATGTAGATTTTTTTTCCCCCCCCCCCCCCCCCCCCCACACACACATACACACATTTATAAATTGGAATATTTACCTCATGTGTAATATGAATAGAGAAATTATACGTCGGTATAATATAAGGAGTGCCATGTTGCTGCATTTTTCATATTAGACATGTAACTGATTGCTTTTTCTGTGTATGCGCTTCGTGATTATATGTAAATCCGTTTGGATTTACATAAAGGTCTCGAAGGGTGAAAGAATGTTTTCGAAGAACATTTTTATCCCTACGCGTTTTTTACATCATACATACGAAACTGCTTGTCGTTTTCATTATGTACAAAAAGAAAAAAACGATATCAAAATGAATAAAATCGAAAAACTTTATCTATTACAGATCTTGAATATAAAACAACGATTATTTGTAACTTGAAATAAAGTTTAAAAAGTTTTTTATTTGTATAAATATTTCTTATTTTTATGCGTTTAACAAATTTTTTTATGTAGATTTTATACAACCAAATTTCAAATATATAAAATATTTAAAAGTTTCATAAAGTTTGTAGATAGGTATTTGTCAAGTATTAATACTAAGCCTATAAAGAATAATAAATTTTCGTAATTTTTTTAATTACAATACATTTCTGTCTTATTTATCAGTAATAATATCTTATTATTAAAATTTATATACTAATAAATAACTAAAATTAAATAATAATAAATAATTTTAAAAAGCGTTTTTCCTTCTTCCTCCTACATTTTATATATGTAAAACTTATAAGCGATTAAAACAGTACACATTTTACTATTTGACAAAATTTCGAGGATGTTGAAATTTTGATTTAGCATTATGAAAGTTTTTCTGTATTTCTGTAGCCGCGAACGTTCACATTATCTTTAATAATATTTCCATATCCTTCGAGGATTTCAAAGAAGAGTATATTTTAGATATTTTTTTAAATGTCTTACATTTTGTCCTATAAAAAAGTTTAGTATATAGGAATAATTAAGAACGATGTCAATTTTATTTTGTTAAGTAGATATTTGTATAATTGTATATATATATATGAAATTTATAGTATTTGAAAAATATAAATCTCTCTCTTTCTCTATCTCTTTCTTTGTCTTTCTCTAGAAATGATAATAGATTAACACTCGTAATTTCTTATTATAGGTTCTTCAACGTAAGAATTATAGCTTTTTAATTAATTATGTCGCAATCAATAACACAATAACTGCTGTTAAAGAAATACCGTTTATTTTAACCATTTAAATAATCGATTTGTTAGTTTTAACATTAAACTTTGTACATTATTTTGTCAAAGCATTTTGCGATAAATATTTACACAGGAAAAGGAAATCTCATCGCAAAATAAGAAGCTTGTGGCATTTTTTGCACTTGTCAAAAGTAATTCTTCTCGTATTTTTAAAAAACGCAAAGAATACTTGGGGCATCTCTATTGCAGCACAATATTTAAATTGTTCTATAAGTGTCCAAATACGTGCTTTTCCTTTTTACATAAATAATTGCACATCTTTTGTTGCAAATTCTTTGCAAATTAAACTACTGATGATTTTTTTTATGACAATTGGATGCACTGTTACACCCTTATGAAAAAATACTATTGGACTCGCGGAAGAACGATAGAAATATTTAAAAAACTATTCGAATCGAATAAGTATTGTACACTATTCATTCCAATAGTTTTTTCACTAATCCAATGGTATTTCTTCACGAGGGTATGTTGATTGTAGGCTGTCATACACAAAGCAACACAAAACAAATTAAATCTATTCTACAATTGCGTAAACGTAGTTGTATATGATTGTAGTAGTAAGTACCAATTGATGACCAATCATTGTCGAATATTCTCTTCAAGGTTCGACTGTGATTAGCAAATTCTTACAACTATAATCACATCTATGCCACGGAATTGTAGAGTGGATTTTGTGCATGTATCGTATAATATAAGATGTTCAGCACGAATTATCACGTAGTTTAGCGGGATATCTGTCAAACGTTTCCTTGGTCAACAAGACGCTTATACTTAAAAACTTTTGCAATCGGCTAAGTTTGTGTACAACAGCCTTCGTCGTTTGCACTCCAGCATGCACTAGCAGCATCAGATTCGTTATCGGATGCACAAGAGACGGAGGCGAACGTTCGTCGCCGATATCACCCGCGTGAGAGATTCATCGAATCAACACCACTGAACGCAATGCCAATTCCCACGCTTTCTCCGGCATCTACAAGAGACCGAACGACGGAACCTCCGCGCGTTCCGTCCGAAAGGAAAAAAAAACGGTGCGGGAAAGAATCTTAGTGAAATGACGTGAAACTCGGGGCTTCCTCTCGCCGAGGAAGTTTCGGATTTGTACGCTTGGAAGCGATGCGTGACGGTGTACGGCCGACGAAGATCGAAAAGTACCGTCGGTCGCTGAGCCCCGACGAGGATTTCGGCGCGTGTGCCACGAACATTTTTCCGCCGTCGATTTTTCCCCGCCCTTTTGTCAGCGGGTGAGGCGGGG
>NW_017300059.1:1440484-1442465 GCF_001594075.2 Trachymyrmex cornetzi | reverse complement strand
GGGGTCCAATGAACGGCGAGACGAAACGATCGCGCCGCCTGTACGAGAGCGCTCGTCCAATGATCACACGGGAGATCTTCAGCATCCACTTCTCCCCAGTCGTGGCCTCACCGCTCCTCTCTACGGCGTATGGAAACCCTTCTCTCACACGCAAAAGGGGACATCTCATCACGACTCTTGGTAGCAGGCACTTCTCCGTAGTGGGCACTCCACTCATCGTGTCGTCGTACGGGTTCTCCGCGAGAGGCTGTGGGGCCTGTGCCCGGGCGGGCGAGCAAGCGAGCGAGCGAACGAGCGCGAGCGCGAGCGGGCGAGCGCTGGTCGAGTGGGTCTAAGCGGCCGTGAGGACCTCTCCAGGAGTACCCGACAGAAGTCCTCTCCATTCATTCATCCATCCATCCAGCCAGCCAGCCAGCCAGCCAGCCAAGCCAAGCCAAGCCAAGCCAAGCCAAGCCAGCGAGCCAAGCCAGGCAGGCAAGCCACCCAGCCAGCCAGCCAGCCATCCATCCATCCATCCATCCATAGAACGGCTCTTCTCCTACGGAGAGTGTATCCTCGACGAAGGTGGAGGCGAAGCGTAGAGTGGTACATCTACCATCGTCTCTCTATCGGCGGAATCCAAGGACTCCCAAGACCCCCGTGTGATTTCAGTCGGCCGCCGGCCGGCTCTGGCCGGCCACTATCCTCGACCACGTGGCCGTGTCACCGCGTTATCCTTTGTCCGTTTTGGGCTTCCAAGGAGCAGGACGCCAACGACAACACGTCGACTTACGTTGTGTTCTCCGCCGAGACAGGGTCGAGAGGTCCGACGACCGCAGGAGAGCCATCCGAGTCGGCCGCCGGCCGACCGCGCGGCCTCGATTTTTCCCCGGTTACGTGTGACAGTTCATCACCGTGCGCCACGTGACATCGCATCCCTTCGTCTCTCAACGTCAATCTCGCGGCCCGAGACCCTGGTTTCCGGAGAAAGTAACCCGGAAACCAACGACGACGAATGTAAGAAGGAAGATGGATAACACGTTCACCATCAACGTTGGCGAATAAGACATATCCGCAGTGAAGGAGTTCTTCTTCTTGAATTCACTTCCAAACCCCCAAGTAATCGGAGACTTATTCGGCCAATATCTAGTGATAGTGGAGCTTGAAGACGAAGTCAGTGTTTTGCAGATCGAATACTTCCGGTGAGCTGTCGTGCTTGTGTATAGGAATTGGTTTTCGCGATTGCAAGAGCTATGCGTGCGTTTAAACGTGATCGAGATCAGGGAAAGAGAAAGAGGGACAAACCCCGGCTCGCGGCGAATGATTGCGGGCTGTACATTGATTTCGGGGACAAACGGTCCCGATGTTAGTGAAGACGGGGAATTTTTTACTGTGCGCCCGTGATCCATTATAGTAACAAGTGAGCGCGTCGACGTATACGAGTGGCTTGTGGCATTGTGGGATTAACTAGTCGTGTGTACCGATTTCGGTCCCGAGTGAACGATCGTTCGAGTGACATACTGTCGAAATTTCACGGTGAAGATCGGAGTTGATAAACCGTCCGTCGAGAACGTGATCCAAAAGGAGGTGCCGACGATCGTGTGAAAACTACGTTGGCGATCGGCAGTCGCGAACTAGACGAGAACGAGAGAAAGAGAGAGAGAGAGAGAGAAGTAGAGTCATAATGCGCCGTTGTTACGGCTAGCGCCGGCCTCATCATTCCGCGAAGCGCGAGCTTCAAGTATTTCGACGGCGTCGGGCTCGCCGAGATGAGCGGTGGCAACGGCGGCGGCGGAAACGGTGGCGGTAATGGTAATGGCAACGCCACGACTTATCACCAGCACCAACAGCAGCAGCAGCAGCAGCAGCAACAACAACAACAGCAACAGCAGCAACAACAATCGCTGGAGCAGGCCGGCCTGCTGTCAGATCTCAATGGCATCGACCTGGCGATGAGCCTGTCGCCCAAGCAGCACTCGTCCCACGTCCAAGCTGCTGGTGC
>NW_017300059.1:1408919-1440324 GCF_001594075.2 Trachymyrmex cornetzi | reverse complement strand
CCCCCGGACCAGTTTCCGTTGCCAACGGGGCCGCCCCCGGTGGCGGTGGCGCCGGCAGTGCCGGCGGTGCCGGCGGAGGCATGAGTGCCATGGGTAATCCTTACGCAACTATGCAGCTCACGTCGCAATATCAATATTGCGCCGCAGAATTATCGCCGTATCATCACGCCGGGCCCGGCGTGGGCGCCACGGCCACAGCCACGGACCCCATGAGGTCCCACGCGGTCTCCTCGCATCATCACCCGTGGTACGCACCGGCGCCACCGGCCACCAATGACCCGCGCTTTGCCAGTGAGTAGCTTGTCTTTTATTCAAAGAATATCATTGAGGCAAGTCCAGAGTCCCAATCGACACCAACTAAAAGTAACGTAATGCAACGATATAACACATGGTATTGATAAAATAATAGTTGCATTCTTGATGTTCTGTGATTTTTAGTTGATGTCGATTGGGGGACGTATATAGTGATGTCTAACATCTATTTCTTATACTGATGTAGGTATAGATTAATTTTAATCTTCATTTATTTTACTCTCTATCTTTTTCTTATTAATTACGAATTCTTACGCGAAAAGAACGATTTTGCTGTAGAATCTAAAATTTAGTTAGATATTAGATCTGAAATTAATTTTGTTGGAAACTAAAAAATGATGAACTATGCTGCAAAGAGTTTGATATAACAATCCATTTCCAACAAAATTATTTTTAAATCCAGCAAAATTTTAGATCTCGGTAAAATCGTTCTTTCCATTTAGAACTAAAAATGATGAAAAGTAAGTTAAATCGAGATTAATTAATGTTGCACTGATGGAAATGGACGTAAGATGAACAAAACCTGAGCAACTTTAGCTAAATTGTATATGTAATCTCTCAATACAATAAATTATAATATACATATATATGTGTTATAATATCAAATTTGTGAATATATAAAATTGTAATATAAAAAGTAAAAAATACGATATTATTGATAATTAATGAACGAATATTAATTTTTTATTAATTCGATCAACATAAAACTACTATTACACACATTCTAAATATTTTCTAACGAATCAAAAAGACTCATTTTTCCTTATTACGGTTTTGTTCGCAAAGTCCTTAATCATCACTGCAACTATATAGACGTCCAAAAATGCGATTATATTGTATTAAAAGTCAATCGTAGCAGATAAGCGTAGAAATGATCATTTTCGAAATTTGAGAAACGATTTTACGCTCGTTAATGGAGGGAATACTTTGTTTGATATATCTACATACATTTGCATGCTCGTCAGATGAGCAAAAAGCCTTCGCGGACTTCGTCTACATATTGATTAATTCAGTCATTCGATGAATTACGTCTTGGACAGTTAGTCTGTCTGCTAAACGTTACCGAGTTATCGAATGCAAACAGTCATTCTGTCAGCCTGTTAAATGAGTTTCGAGGGGTCTGTATTTATCAGAGAGGCTCGGTGTGTAGTCTCATAGAATATGGCGCTTATACTTTCAAAGAAGACGTGTTCTCCCTGACTGACGATCGTCGGCATGAAAACCGACATCAGACGTACGATCTACACCTGTTATTTAATCACCGATTGAAAAAATGGCGAGTGAAATCTGTAGGAACGTCGAAGAATCACGTGCGAGAGTTAACGTTATCAGATATTCATCAAAATCTTGTGTTTTGTGTATAAATGCCGGAAGCACGACACGAGGCGACTCCGGAGAGAAAGAGAAGGAAAAAGAAAGAGAGATGTACGCTGTGTGTTGTACTCGGATAAAAACCTATCTCTTAACGAGCTATTCCTTCCGCCTTCCAAGAGTCACGTCCGTCAGGCTTTTATCGGCCTTGTAACGACAAGACCATGGATATCTTAGCTCCATTTAGGGATCGACGAGAGAGTGTCGGTCTCGCGTTACAAAGTTGACGAAAATGCCCTATCGTTAATTGGTAAGGAGAACCCGTCGGCATTTCTCAGTTTACAACTGTCTCCAAGTGTTCTACGAGAGAAAGAGGACTAGATTTTATTCTTCAAAAGCGTGTAGAAACTTTCTACAAATAAACCGACAAATTGTGAGGATAGGGGTTTGCTGGTATTCTTGAAAAGATTGCAATGATACGGCTTGATAAAAGATGCAAATTGATTTTCTCAGACCGAACTTTCTCAAATCATTTGATTCTAGACATAACAGAGAAGAAGGATTCTAAATCTATTTTTGTATCTCTTAACTCTTCCGCAATCTGAATCTTTTTTTAGCACAAGCAAAATTTCACTTTCAAGTTTCTTGCTCATTTTTCTCAAATTTTAATTTAAAGGTTTTAACATTTTAGTTAAACAACTATTTGATAACGTAGTATAGAGATGTTGAAAAGTAACCCTGAATTTTTCCACATTTTTTAAAAGTCTGAAGCAATGAAAAGACTTGGGTTAAACAAAAAAAGATCCAGATTGCAGACAGAGAAAGTAAAAATATGGTTGTAAATGGAGAGTTAAAAACGAGACTTTTGAATTTAATCGTCCATGAAGTAAGTGGAGATAGAGCAGCCAGCAGTTTGCAGCGATATTCTTTAAGTGGAACAGTTTAAAAGGATTGGCGTAAAAGCATCCTCGGGAAGTGTAGGAGCTTTGACACTTCGGGGATCCATTTGGATGTCCAGGGCGCCGCATAAGTTTCGCGTTTCAGTGTCCACAAAAGGAACGTCGCGCATACCACCGTCGGCCAACAATGCGCGCATCTTTCATGCGACTTGTGTCAACAAGGCATTCGTCTCTCCTCTGTGGATTTTCGTCCATCGCACGCGCCACTTTAGCGAGCCGATCGCTCGTCGTTCTCGCCGTATCGATCCAGAATTCGAGAAAGCGCGACATAGTGGACGGCGCTGAGGATTTTAGTTAAACAAATAAGAGGGACTGGTCCTCGAGTTAAATGCCTCAGACGCGCGGATGCCCGTCAGCACCATACGAATTCGATTTCGCAGGACTTATCGTCGCCCCTTGTAAAATAAACAGAGCACGCAGGGAAACCCCCGCGTTCGTCCACGGAGTTGCAAACGAGACCGTTTCCCTGATGCGCTTCGCGATCGTTGGTGGAAATATATAAGGTGAAACATTACGCATAATGGCGGTAGCAATACTGGAAATAGCCAATCGAATATGTCCGAATATGCATTTTCCTACTGTGTATCCATCAGATTGCTTCACCTTATATATTTCCATCATGTGCGCGATCGTTCGAATTCGTTTTCTAAAACTGCGACTATGTGACAGAGAGAGAGAGTATTACGTAGACTGCGCGTCGCGAAACGATAGTATAGAATAAATCGCGAGAGTTTTTGCCAAATTATCAACGTGTTTAATGTAGAATGTAATCTATCTACGAATTATGTTATAATTTAATCTATCAATTATATTATAGGTGGAAAATCTTTGGAGTATTTTTTAAGATGTTTATTAACGTCATTATTAAAGTGTTCAATGTAATTTGTGATATGTTATTTTGCAGCTTCAATTTATGATTGTGTTTCAAATCCGATAAACTGAATTGATACGCAGTTATAGAACTGCAAATAATTTGTAGCAATGTGTATTATTATTATTTGTAAATGTAATTAGTATTTGTAAAATACATACGTATGAATATTATTAAGCACTAAGATTGTTCGCTGTGCATTCAAAAAAAAATTTCAGATCAAGGAGAATCCACTCATTAATGTCTTCGATCTGACTTTTTTAATATCATTGCGCTATTCCAGTTTGACATTTTTCAATGATAGATTATATCGATTGATGGTGCTATGCGTTTACGATTTGCATTTTAGAAACGTCCTATTGAAAACTTTTGCTCTTATCGCCACATGAGCGTTATTTGTATGAATTTCTTTTACAACTTTTTGCGATTTGTATCGTCTACACATATAATTGTGTGAATATGCAGCATTGTGTCGTGAACGACAGTGCAACTCCATTTTTTTTATTATTAATCTTATGTAACACGATCAAAATTATGATTAAAATTGAATCAATTATATATATACATATATATATATATAGAAATAATATATATTATGAAAAATACATAACTATGCATATTGACATAAAAATATAAATCAGAAATTGTGGTTTATTCAGCTAAAAATTGTACCTATAAAACAAATTATTAAAAAATATCTCCATTAAAAAAATTTTAATGGTTATTACATTCTAAACTCGGCAAGATTTTTTTTTTTTAATTGTTTTGCATATTGCATTTTTCTTTTTTTCTATATTTTTCTATATTTCATTCGTTTCAGTTTGGTGTATGTTTCTCTTTCTCTTTTTATCTAATTTTCTAGGTTTTTTCAAATATGAAACTTCCTAATATTATGATGATAATAAACTATCAATTTTGTCCTATCAGAATCTTGATAGGTATTTATTATATTTTCACTCCACTTTATCTTTGCTAAATGTTTAAGATCTTGATTACAGTTTTAATCTCTAGTGGTTCTAATCAAGTTATTTTCCATCTAGAATATATTTGGTAGAAAAAACACGTAATTTCGAGAATCAATTTCATCAATAATTTGTCTCTGCATTACGCAAACTGGGATCGTGAATAGGATTTCCGTAGCAAATTTAATAACAAGTTACAGATCCTGTAACACATGATTTGCGACGCTTTAAATAAGATCCAATTAGAGTAAAATTAAAGTGAAACGCGAAATTACGTAATAAGCAAAATTATACAATCGACGCGTGAAATTAAATGTTACGTCTATATCTATATGCCATCAGACGAGATATTTTTATCCCGCTGGATTGGACGACTTTCACACTGTGGGCGGTACGCGAAGACGTCTGTGATTCGGAGCGAGAAATCTTTTGGGCTTTTGTCACCTAATTGGAAGCTGAAGAGCCGAGAGACGGTGGAGACTTCCCCACCCCGTCGGTCGCTATGCCACATAATTACGTTTTCAAACGGGGATGTTCGACGTGAGGCAGAGTGCGACGCCGGTGGTCAGGTAGACGTTGGAGAAACGTCAATTTACTTAACGAGTTCCTGCACGCGCGTTGTTCGCCCATCATCGGGATCTGCCTTCGTGTATTGGCAGAAGTTACATCGAAACATCCCGTCCCGTCAGTCGTACCCTTACGCATTGTTCTCGGTGACTGCTGACGAGCAGCTTTAAAAGGATGGCATCGTACGAGAAACATAATAATTTACATCACCGATGTGATTTACGTGAAATTCCTCGCAGTACCAATTAATGTTAACACATGATAATCGCGTATCAATATTTAGAAGAGTGTCTCTTTTCGAAATTGTTTAAATTTACGAAAAGAGACCATAATTTGTAGAAATTATCAAGTATTTATTTCATGAGAACGCGGGCTTATCAAATTTGTGAATAGAATATATCGTAACAGCGTGAGTCAATTTTGATTAATTTGAATGCTGAGCGTTTACGAATTTATAAAAAGGATTGTCAAGTTAGTTTCAAGAGATCGCAGGTGTAGAAAATTTCTGGATAGGATATATCATAATAGAAATGGTGAGATAGGTTTGATTAATTCAAATGTATAAGAGCGTCTAATCAGAGCAACAATCCAGGTAGGAGGAGATCGTATTTGTAAAAAGGATCAAGTTGATTTCAAGAAATCACGGGCTTATATAAAATTTGTAGAATATATCGTAATACGTAAGTGGCGCTTGAGCTACTTTTGATTGATTCGAATGTAGAGCGTTTCGTAATTAGTGCAACAATTAATCCGAATAGAAGGAGATCATATACGAATTTGTAAAAAGGATCGTCAAGTTGATTTCAAGATCGCGGGCTTGTAAAATTTGTGGATAGAATATATCGTAACAGGCAAGTGACATGAGTTTGTTTTAATTAATTCGAATGCAATACATGTTGCAATCAGCGTAACAATCTAGACCGTGTCACTGAAAATTTATAGTATCTATACATGTATATGTAACGTGAACTATAGATTTTCAATACTGACTGTACATATCCGAATACAACCCTAGATAAGAGGAGATCGTATACACGATCTTGTAAAAATGATTATCAAGTTGATCTTAAGAGATCACGTGCTTATAAAATTCATACACGGTAACGCAGGCAAGTGGCTCGCGAATCAGTTTTGATTAATTCGAATGCAGGGCGTCTGGTAATCAGTGCAACAATTAATCCCGGTAGGAAGTGAGACGAAGCCACGAAAACTCATCGGGTACTCGAATCGGCTATCGAATATAGGCTATCGAACGTAGTAACCCCGGATATCCGCGTAACGCGAAGGGCCTTCGACGAAAAACGCGTCGACTTCTTCCATCAAAAATACGACAATTACTTTTGCTCGATGCACAGTGCACTCCGGATTTGAGCTACGAGCTCCGTACGATTTCTCCCGTACGGGCGCGTCGAGGTAAACAAATTTGACGGTGTTTGTTCCTGCGCTCAAGTGGTATTTCTTTCTCGCCCTCGACTTCACTGACGGCTCGAGAAATACGGTTCTCACAGGCATAATAATTCGGAACTTCATCTCGGGGACCTCCCGTGCTCCGGTGACGTAGCACTTCGCAGCGCCTAAATCGTTCCCTTTGTCCGCGCCCAAGCGCGTTCATTTTTGACAGCTCCTCGCCAACTGACAAGGGATAGACGACCGTTCGCTCGCTCGCTCGCTCGCTTGCTCGTCTGGATAGCCTTCGGTAGCTCAAATTTAGAGGAGAATCGTTCAGTCATATACGCTTAGACGTATACTTATGAAAATATGAATATGTCATAATTATTATAATTTCTATCGCCACGTTGAAATCGTTGGTAACAATTCTTTTAATTAGTTCTCAAGAATTTAATTCTCGCTATGTCTAATGCGAGAGTAGTGCCGATGTTTCGTATTGCACATGGAAAGAATGGTTTTATTAAAGTATAGCTATAGACACAGATCTCATCAAAATATTTATGTAGAAAATTCAACATGATGAGCAATACTGCAAAAAATTTTGACGTCTAAAAATTATTTTCAGCCAGCTGGTTGCTTTATATTCAATTTTTTTGCAGCATTACACTCTCAGTAAGTTTCCTAAATAATTATTTTGATGGATCAACAGAATTATTTTCAATAAGTTATAATGTACAACTCAATATTAAAATATTAAGAGAAAAAACATGAGTAATATTTCTGTAATTGGTGCGTGAATACAATACTACGCAATTAGTAAATCATTGAACGTAAATGTTTCGACTCTTCTTGGAGTCATCCTCAGCTTACAATTAGTGATTCAATTTAAGGTGTTATTAACAGTCTCAATGCGGAAGACGTGAAAGATCCTTGTTAAAAGAATGTAAAAAAACCATGGCTACAATGTCTACAATAATGTGAGTGGATATATGTTGAATGTAAGGAAAACATGAAGAAAGAATGTAAGAAAATTGTTTTCAAATCTGTACTGAACTGTACTTATATGTACTTCAGCAAAATCGTTCTTTCTGTGTATATATCGTGAATATGTAAAATCTAAAACTATTGACAATGGATAACTAAATTCAGATTTAAACTAAGATATCAAAATCAGAATGCGGCGTGAAAAACAAGGAATATACACTGAAAGAAAAGATCAGCTGCTGCAGCAAATTAGATGATTAAAAGCCAATTTTTGGATGCTGCAGCCAATTGTTGGTTGTATTAGCCTATCCGCAATGTCAGTATAAGATTTCGATTGGCTAACGCAACCAAAAATTGGTTGCTACAGCCAATTAAAAATGCCATATTTAACCATCTAATTTATTTTGCAGCAACTAATCTTTTCTTTCAGTGTATCTTTCGCTGTTAAGTATAGACCTTAAATTTTCATAATGAAGATGCACGCGGAAAAAGAAGACTGCAAAGTATCATTCCCGGTTTGTTCAATATGTTTTGCAGTCTCGCGACTGATGGGCGCCGCGGCGGCGGGCGCCGGGACCAACATGGCCGGCTGCTCGGTGGGCCAGTCGATGGGCGACGTGACCAAGTCGTCAGGAATGGGGGTGGGCGTCGGCGTTGGAGTCGGCGTCGGCATGGGCGTCGGCGCGATGCAATTCCCTCTCGCGCAGAGACGGAAGAGACGCGTACTCTTCACCCAGGCCCAGGTCTACGAGCTCGAAAGGCGATTCAAGCAGCAAAAGTACCTCAGCGCGCCCGAACGGGAGCATCTGGCGTCCTTAATTCATCTAACTCCCACGCAGGTATGTTTATAATTACTTAATTAATAGTAATTACTTGTTATTTATACGTAAGTTTTAGTTTACGACAGGCACTCCGTTTCGAACGCATTCGTACTTCAGACCGAACGTTGCTCGTTTTTAATTTTCTGTAAATTTCTGATGAGACTCACCGAGTTCGTCTCGTGTAGTGATTTCGCGACTAAATATATTTACCGCGATTGTTTTCCCAAATAACACAAAGTTAAAAATTGAAACGTAGCATCTTTTAAACAGTTCTTTGAGACATCTTTTAAATATCTTAAAGATGTCTTATATTCTAAATGTGTGTGGACTTGTTATTTTCTGGTTTGTTATTGGGTGTATCATTTTCATTACACAGACGATGGCCATTAAAGTTGAAAGTACGAATTTTACGTTAATTTATAAATCGGGACAAATGGCGTCTAGGATTCTTTCGGGACAGCTCCATAGAGAGCCGAAAATTAGGAAGTCTCGTTAATCACCCTGCAGCCATGGCACACAAAAAAACTTAACAATAAGACGTAGGCAGTAAGCCCGTTAATCTTCAAGCTTCAGGCCGGAGCACAGACCTTTGCATAACGCATAAAGCATAAGAAAATCAATCAATCAGAGGCTTTTATTTTATAGGAAGGAAGAAAATGAAGAACTTTGATTGCTATATTTTTTACGCGTTATGTGTTATGCAAGACTTTGCACTGCAAATTCGAGAGTGTACAAAGTGACTTCAATATATGTGTGTGATTAGTAAAAATAATCACATATAAAAATAGAATTACACATTTAAATGTATACAGTCATTTTTACACAGAAAATTAAATTACATACATACATTGAAGTCACTTTTTACTCTTGGATTTGCAGTGAGTGCTCCTTACTACAGTCTCTACTTTGATTAGCCAATTCGTTTATCGCTTACGTTTTACTGCTTAAGATATTTTGTGTGCCATGGCAAAAGATGACGAACTGTTAACTAATTGATTCCTTTATCTAATATTCAATACGTGAATTAATCGTGGAACAAATTATGTACTTGTCCATTAAATATATTTCGGACAATTTTATTAAGCCTTGACGAAGATCCACGGTGGTTATAGTCTACCAAGCGGATAAGATAGCTGGTTCCGGCATACGCCGATTTTAACGAGTGTATTCATTTTCATTGAACGCAGACAGGTCTGGCCGGCTCGAGATGCGGTATAGCAGTCTGGCAACAATAAATAATTGTTACGTGGCTCATTGGCCGCATCCTGCGTTGATGCACGTTCATGCGCGGGTCTCCCCCTCGTTCGGTCTATCGTTCCGTCTACCGTTCGTCTCTCCGTCTGCGGTTCAATTCACTTATCAGCCCTTTGAAAACAAGCGCGTCGAATTGTCCGTTTGTCATCACGACGTTTGTAACGCAACAAGGACGACGTTATCGATATAACTTAACTCAACTAGCGCTAAGCGCCATAAAAATCTTAAAATATCTTTTACAGTCCTTTTGATCTCTACAAAGAATTCTTCAAAGTAATAAAACTTCATTTACTAATATTAGATTAACTTATACCGAAAGAAGTGTTTGCTACTTGTGACTATAATTGCATAATAAAATAATTATGGTTAGAAACTGAATTTTTACAGCTATTACTGTCATAATATGTTAGTAATAAATTATATTTATAGTTCTACCACACACAAGTAGTTGGCACCGAAAAAGACCCATGGAAAGAACGGTGTTGCTGAAGTATCTAAAAATTCAGTTATATAGATGCAGATCTGAAAATAAATTTTAAACTATCAAAATAATAATATAAAACTTTCAAACTGATTGCTTATAGAATGTTAAAATTTTTGCAGGATTGCTCATCATATTTGTGTTTATTACATAATATTTTGCCAACAAAATTATGTTCTGTATCTACCTATATTTTTAAATAATTTAGCGAAATCCGTTCTTTTCGTGTATATTTAAATTATAGTCAAATTATGGTAATTGCAACTATTTTTTCTCAGTGTAGATGAAATGAAATAATTAGATAAAATTGAGATCGAAATGTATTTGATTATATTCACTAATTTGCAAGAAATAATTTGAACACAAAGAGTAAATATTCATACACCGAGAAAAATTTCCGGGCTTTATCCGTTCAAAAAGTAACAAACAGATATTTCCGATTGATTTTGATTGAATTTATAAGACTATCCGATCAAATTTATCAGATAGTCCTAAAATTTGATCGGATACTCTTATAAATTCGATCAAAATCAATCGGAAATATCTGTTTGTTACTTTTTGAACGGACATTTTTCTCAGTGTATGCTTTCCTTGGAAACATTCTCAAAAAGAACGCGCGTCGTGTACGGATATTTGTAACTATTTACTGCAAAAAAAAAAGAGCGAATAAAAACGACTAATTAGCGGTAGCTAGGTCTAAAGAGAAGCTTCACACAGTGAACGAGAGATTTCTCAAAATGGGAACGGAACGCTTCCTTAAACCGGAAGAGTCGAGCGCCCGCACGAAGCCCGGGCCTTCGAGCGATGGTGACGAGTCGATTCCATGTCAAGCACGGAAGTCGGCAAAGAGCCCTGATTGCAATCAGCCGGGATTTTCATGCTCACCCGGGGCGAATGAGTACAAGCGGTACATAAGTTTCGACGAGTTTTATAGAAGATTGCAGCGATCGTGAGAGCCACGTGATCGAGCGAGGGAAGGAAATTGCGGACAATTTACGTTTCTCCCTATATATACGTATATAAGGCTGTCTATCATCGTACACGCTTTGTAAAATACAAATTACATGATTTCGCGTTTTAGAGATCACATTAAACATACACAGAAAAATATTTGCTGTTTAAAAAGAACAGCCAAAGTATCTAAAAATTTAGCTAGATATAAATCTGAAAATAATTTCATTAGACCATCAAAATAATTATATAGAACACTCAAATATTAATGACTGCAATGCTGCAAAATGTTTTAACATTTTAACCAGTTTAAGCATTCTACACAATTAATTTAATGAAAGAAAATCCAAACAAAATTATTTTTAAATCTGTATCTTGCTAAATTTTTAAATACTTCAGCAAAACCTTTTTTCTTCCACGTGTATCTAAAAATTTAGCTAGCTACACATTTTTGAAAATAATTTTGTTGGTTATCAAAATAATCAAGAGACACTCAACCTGATTGCTAAATATTAAAATTTTTTATAGCATTGCTTATCTCGCTTAAATATCCCAAATAATTATTTCGATGGCCTAACAAAATTATTTTCAAATCTAGCTAAATTTTTAGATACTCCAGCAAAACTATTCTTTTCATATATTTTCATAAATATTTTTTCAAACATAAATACGATAATATCTAACATTTAGCAGTTCTCCTTCGCGCTTCGCAGCCACCAACATTTTTTGACACAATCGTATTCCAAATCACATATCGACCTCGCGGTCACCAAATCGCAAAATCACGGACGAACGACTGCCCGCTATCTCGATAGGAAATCTCTTGCCGCGAGGATGCAAATCTACAAAAAAAAAAAAATGGCGACGATATCGGAGCGCGTGACGACGCATTGCATTTATCTCGTTGGTGTTTCTCCCGTCCCGCCGATTTCTCGTCCCGTTCCCTCCGGAGCACGTCCTCCCTCTTGTCCCCTTGGCACGGGGCACACACAGATGGGTCCCTCCATTTTGCGTTCGCATTGTTACTCCAAGTACCCGGTCCCCCTACCCCTTCGCGCGGTGCGGTGTTACAATGCCTAGCCACTCCTGGGCATTGTTACCAGTATTGTTATTATTATCGCTACTGTCGCCGGTTGCGGCCGAGTGGCGAATGGAAAAGCAGAGGGCCGGTGAAGCCAGCTGCTACATCGAGTGTCGCATTAGAGGCAAATTACACTCCCTCCCCTCCCCCTCCCTCTGGCCAGCCTATCGTAGCTTTTATCCCACCTCTCCATTTTCCCTCCGTTTTTCCGAAAAGTTTTGACCTATCGAGCTGTCCGCGAAAACCTGTCGGTGATATCAGATCTTTATTATCTGAAACAAGCGCCGTTACAATTGCATTTTTATTGTTTACACGTTAACGAATATTGACAACGTGTACCGAACTAATTATAAAATAGTGTTGAATTGTCTAAATATTCCTAGATAATATATGTAGATATGACTGCCGGAAGTATCTTTCATTACAACGAATAGTGCAAGGAATACTGAACTATAAAATAATGTCGGATATAAAAGAATTAGCAAGAAAGGTAGATATCGCTATTTATTAAGCGCTCTAGAATCGCGAATTCTCTCAAAAAGCAATACACAACTGAACAACAAAATAAAAAAAAATTGGAAGCTTCAGATACATAAAATAAGATTATAAAAATAAAGATAAGAAGGAAATAAAATATAAAAATAGGAAAGATGAAAGAAATTAAAAAACAGAATACCTATCTAATAATATACTAATGAAAAAACAAGACGTGGACACAAATGCAAGTCAAATTTATACTTAATAAAGTATTGTTTAATTTGCATTTAAAATCATGCAGAGAGGTGGTACAGCGAATGTTCCATGGTGTACTATTCTAAAATTCCGCAGCACTGCTGCTAAAAGATCGTTTAAAAAACTTCGTGCGGCACAACAGTAGCAACAAATGAGAGAGAGGGGGGGGGGATTAAGTTTTAGTGTAAAGACTTATTGTTCTTAAATTCAAAAACCAGATATACAGGGGAGAGAGAGAGAGAGAGAAGGCAGGAAGATCGCGATCGCGCACGATTCAGCTACGTGAATAATAATCATAATAATGGGTTTGCGTACCACCGAGTCTTCGCACTCCCCCTCTCTCCCCTAGTCTCATCCCCCTGCACTGCGGTCGGCAACCCCATGGTGCGCACGTCAGGAGAGGGATCGAATCCCGTAGAGCAGAGGGCGAGTTCAATGCTGTGCAAACACGTCGCTACCGCCGTTTTCGAGATCGGCATAGACGAGAGATGAGAGACGAAACGATCGACAGCGCAATGGTACGACTAGTACCACCGTCACGGTTTCCTTTGGCACGATAATGGAGGAAATGGCGTCATTAATTCACGGATGTTCGCCCTTAACGTTAGCGTTAACCCCCTCAATTCTAGTTCACAATACATTTGCGACATCTTTATTTCTCATTTTCTTTTTAATATATGGAAAGACCGTTTTTGTTGAAGTATTAAAAAATTTAGTTGGCTACAGATCTGAAAATAATTTTATTAGACCATCAAAATAATTATGTAGGATCGGGCTCAGTGAGTTGTGAAGAAATCCACACCCAAAATTTAGCTCGATGTGAAAATCCACACCTAACCTAAGAAATTCAAGAATTGAATTTAAAATCAACTGTCAATTTTTTTAAATTTATATGGGGAAAATGCGCGGCTAGCGATACTCGCGATGGCAGAACATTGTTCCCGAGTTAAAATTACGATACATCATGAATTAAAATTCATTTGAAAGCTCTTGAATTAGGTAGATGTCGTTTATTTAGAAATAAGTTTTTATTTTGTTGTAAAAATAATGTTGGAAATATGCGCATAAAATGTCTTTTAATCAATTTAATCAGAATCCTACGCAACGACTTGGTGTTCGGCGTGGAAAAATCTTTAGAATTTGTACTATGACACTTCGGAAAGAATTTGGATGTTGAACAGTTAGCTAGACAGATACTTTACCAAACCGTTCTTTCTGTACGAAATCTCATGAATAAATCTCGCGTATTTTATCTTGACCATAGATTCTTCAATTTTCATGTCGATCTTCCCTTAAGATTATTAGAGAAGGATTTATTTATAAATTAAAATTAATGATAAAACAATTTATGAATTTCACTAATATTAGGATACCATCTCTTTTTTCTTTTTCTTTCTTCTTATTATTATTATACTGACAAAGTATTCTCGTAAAGAAGATATATAAAGAGTTACACGAAAAATTACACTATTGTGAAATTTTTCTCCGATACAGATTTCTGCTTTATAATCGAGGAATGAAATTTTTGGGTACCGAAAGTAATCCGAAATTCAAGAATTTGACGCATCTCGATTGTATTACACAGATTGGCGATTTCTTGGTTGTCAAACGCATGCAGTTAATCGAACGTCCTGCAACGCGTGCTCGCATCTCTCAAGAGCACTCCCAGCACCCTCGCATAATAACGCACACATGAATATGTCACTGGCTTTTGCAGTCCGCGTTTCGTCGCGATACCTACACGGACAGAATGCGGCCGACATAATTGCACTCCTTTCTGCACTTCTGTGCCATTCGTGCGGAAGATACTTGCCTATTGATGCATACGAGTTGCTCCGACGACGCTGCATCTACAGATTAGCGCAAAAGTTATCGAGTTCTGCATGGAAAAATTAATTTTTTCAAGTATCTAAAAATTTAGATAGACATACGACAGATCTGAAAATAATATTGTTGGATCAAAATAATTATATAAGAAACTTAAGCATGATAAATAATGTTGTAAAAAGTTTTAACATTTTAGCAACCAGCTTGAGTGTCCTAAATAATTATTTCAATGAGCCCAATAAAATTATTTTCAGATTTGCATCTGCTAAATTTTTTTAGATACTTCAGTAGAATCATTCTTTAAGTGTGTTTTCCGTAATTCATTATGCTTTCATTCTTCACCTTTTATATTTATATTTAAATTCTTTATTTTCTCCCAAAGAAATGTAACATGAACACAACGCTGATTTTTGCTTCAAATGTTACTTTACTTACATAAAATTTTGAGTATTTCTTTTCACAAGATCTCTCAGTGTGCTTAAAATATGAACTGATAATTATGTTTTTATAAAGCAAGATATTTAATTTATTATTAAATTAAATTCATATTAATTTATTAAATCGGACGAAAACGGTTTTTTGTGCTTCATCCTGTAGCGTGCGAACTATAGTTCTTTGTAACGCATTCGTGGTACTCGCGCCGAGGGTGCATATATTCGGACTGCAAACATCGGCATCCCTTAACAGCGCTTTATCGCATCAATCCCCTCGCCTGCCGATTCTGAAAAGATGCTAAAATTAAAAGCCCTAGCTAACGGAAAAAGCACGATCTACGTGTCGATAGAGATTTAGCGTTTCTTCGCTTCATTCTTCTTCGCTCTTTTTCATTGAACAATGACTAAGCGAATAATGACATGACGAGACATTTTTTACATAAAAAAATCTTTGGGTAATTTAAAGTTAAGTATTTCTTAATAATGAAAAACTTTTTAACACTAGAAGTACCAACATTTCTTACTCACTAAAAAGATCAAGCGAATTAATTACTACAAAAATGAAAAAAGTGATGAAAAACCAAACCATTTTATCAGTATAAAGGCTTTATAATTATTGAAAGATAAAAAAATTTCAGAATTTTATCTTTTACACAAGAAATATAACAGTAAAAAATAAAAATAGAGTCAATAATGACTGCTGATACTTTTGTGTCAAGGATTAAGCTCTTTTCAGAGATATTAAAGATATTCTAGCTATACATGTTTTTATTTTATGTAAACTACGCCATAAAACTGATCACTTTCACACTTATTCGCAAATAAAAATAAGATAAAATAAAGCGGAATAAAATCACGCGCCATCTTTCCGCAAGAAATTACTCCATGCATCGCTTCGCGGTAACCAGAAAGTCATTTCTATTTGAGGGCTAGAAGACCCCTGGTTTTCAGACATCACGCTGGGTAATCGGTAAGTCATCTCCGGCCGACGGCATTGAGTTAAAACAACAAAAGGGAGGCGGAATCGTGTTTGTCCTCGGGCTACCACTCAGCAGGGTCAACACGGGACAATTAACAGCCCTAATCATAATTTGACGTTAGTTGATCCCCGGTATTCGCAGGTTCATCGTCGTACCGGCGGGCTCTTTGCACGCAGACATCCACACGCGTTAATCCTCTACGTCGAAGCGAACTACGAGTCTCTGTTATCGATGGACATAATGCTCCCATTAAACAGATATTAAGCGCTAGCTGAATAACGTGATAATTATCAGAATCAATTATCCGAAGAAAATTTTATTCATTCGAACAATATTTATTCGCAATATGTCCATTAAACAGATATTAGTCTAGCTGAATAACACGATGATTATCCGAATCGATTATCCGAAAAAAATTCTATTCATTCAAACAATATTGATTCGCAATAAATTATAGTACATCGCATGGAAACGGTTTTGCTAAAGTGTCTAAAAATTCAGCTAGATGTATAAATTTGAAAATAATTTTATTAAATTATCAAAATAATTATATAGAACGCTCAAGCTGGTTGCTAGAATGTCAATATTTTTTGCAGTTAGCTCGTCATGCTTGAGTTCCCTACATAATTATTGTTAATTATATTCATATTCGAGCATGACAAGTAATACTGCAAAAAATTTTGGCATGTAAGTAACTATATTATATTATATTATGTTTACTCTCATTTTCCGAAAACAATGTTAACATTGCAATAAAATCACTTTCAACACAAAATGAAGATTTAAAAGTTTTACACAGTAAAAAATCGTGCGTCCATATGTAGAATTTTTCTCGTGTTACCACATTTTGATTATTACTTCAATGTAAAATTAACATACAACTGATATGTTATTATTTTTGTAACATTTCGATGTGTTAGATTCATGTCACCTTTCTAACTTAACAATTGCGTATGTCAATTAAAAATGGAATATTATTTTGAGTGTTTTTAACACAATTGTTTCAATTAATCTATATATCTCAAAGTCAATTTAATATCTAAGAATTTTTTCATTCACATTATACGAACAAAAATATTTTATTAACATTTTCTTACGAGTTACTGCAACTACTCTTCTACATATGTACTCTACTTATTTTATATGTTAGTTTTAAATCATCCTTAAAGTCAAAATAACAAATATAAATGTAAAATATAAATGTTAATTATTTAACATTACTAATTCGTTAACAAATAACACAAGACGAGTGAGTTACTTTAACTTAAAATTTAGAGTGGATGTCCTGGGACATGTAAAAAATGTTAAAATTAACATTTTTTTTTACTGTATAGAATTTTACTATTTATTTCGAAAAACGGCGCAATAAAATACCATTTTTTATTCACAAATAAGAGATCTTCTTTCTAGTCCCTTTTTTCATTCTCAATTTCGTCCAAATTTGCGGTGTCGCGCGATCATCGGTACCGATATGGCTGTTTTATCGCGAACGTACAAGCATTGAAGAATCTCACTAAAGACAAATGTATGTACGCGAGTGGTGGGAGCTTACGGCTCGTTTGTGCCACGTCGCGTTCATAACGAACCCCAACCGAGAGAATCACCCGGCCCGAGGCTGTATAAGCCACCAGCCGGATAATCCGGGCGAAGGTTGGTGTCGAGTCAAATTGCCCGAGGAGGCTGTGTTGTACCTAGTGAGGGGCAGGCGGTGTGGCCCGTCGTTTTGCGTCAACCCCCGATGTACTCGCGACGTAATGACGTTACGCTAACTTGATCAATCGTCCACTCTATCCGCCTCCTCTCTCTCCCTCTTCCTCATCCCGACCGACCTCGTCCTGGGCCGCCTACCTACCTACGGGCTTGACTCTGTTCGAGCAGAGGCTAACAGATACTCAATGCCTCCCGAACGCGTGTCCGACGTGTTCATAGCACACGCGCGATATAATCGCGCCTCCCCTTGACTTCGCGTGCCACCCACGAGATTTATCGGCATTTAATGGGCCAACTAATGTCAAACGGTGACACGCGTTACCTGGATATAGGAGAGATCGTTACAACGAGTGAGCGAGAATGCGAGAGAAAGAGAAAA
This sequence comes from Trachymyrmex cornetzi, assembly GCF_001594075.2. Classification (NCBI taxonomy): domain Eukaryota; kingdom Metazoa; phylum Arthropoda; class Insecta; order Hymenoptera; family Formicidae; genus Trachymyrmex; species Trachymyrmex cornetzi. Next base: position 1,422,319 of record NW_017300059.1, on the reverse strand, counting down.
AGAGATGGTGCTGAGTGGGCTTTGACTCGTAGAGTGGAACGAACGGAAAGAAGCTCGAATTACGTTTGACCCTCTCTCGTACATTTGTTCCACGTGTAAGGAGATATTATCAGGATCTGCTTTATATAACAATTCGAAAATAACACTTTGAAATTTTGCGTACTTGGAGACTGTCATAGGCTGTTTTGCCTCATGTTCCGCAATCACACGTTCTCATCGTTTTTGTAACAAAATAACAATGAAGAGTAAATGACGAGATACTTCAAATGATCACAAAATTAAATGAAAAACCTAATTAAAATTACTTTATTAAGATAAATCTTGATAACTTTTCTACGATGCTATGTATGTTATTTCCGAAAAATCGTATAGAACGCGAACGTTTTATATATTTATTAAGTACACTTTTAAAAGTACCTATAATTCTACAAAAATTATTAAGTAATTAAAATGATTATAAAATAATTAAAATTGTTAATTTAAAATTATATAATTAAAATTCTTTTATTATTGTATAATTATTTTTATACATATTTTAACATCTTTAGAAAATATTTGTAAAATTATGTATTAAAAAAGAAGGAAAGGGCAAAGACCATTATATTTAGCCAAGTGCTCCTGTATAAGTATTTCGAAGAAAAGAAATGCGTAGGACACGAATAACCCATCGTGTGTACTAATAAAGGATTAATACACGTATTGGTATAGCGAAAGAATCAACGAATAAAGCAGTCGTCATACGGCGATTAGAAAGATCCATGACGCCTAAACGGATTACATAGATTTGTTTCCACCAATTAGTTTGAAAAATGTTGACAGGTGTTTTTATGATTTGCCGGTGCCTGAAGAGAACCACATCGTTCGGCATACCGAGCGTTTCATTTACCTGTCTGAACAAGAGTAAACTGCAAGTTAATCGGAAGTTAAAGCCTCGCGTTAAGTAAATTTTTGCCGGACTCCTGTGGGCCTTTTCGCAAGGGGTATACGACCTGCTCGTCTCCCTAAGATAAATATAGACTGACGTCCCACCTGAAAAACGTTTATACCTGAGGACAGCAGCACTTTGTGATACTCGCGATTTGATCCTCTCACAATTAAAAACCAAATTCTGCGGATGTTTTCGTTTTCTATCCGTAACTACATGGGTTGATAAAAATTTCACCTTTCTTATGTTAAACTGATCTGAATGTTTTTAATAGTATTTCTGCTCTGATTTTAAATCTGTTTAGATATAAATAAATGATTCATAGAAAATAATTATTAAATTTAACGTGATAATTTAATATGATTTTTTATTTATTATAAAAGGCAAATCAAACATAAATAAATCATTTTAATGAAAAAAGACTCCATGAAACGTTATTATTGTTAGCAACATGTTTTTAAAAAGAGATATGTTAATTACAAAAGAATTAGATAAATTCTCATAGGATAAATTTCTGATTTCTATCAAAAATTACATAAAAATTACACATTTAACAAAATCACTGTCGACCAATGTTATCACAGATTTACTTTAAGTCTTATTACATCTTATTCGATACAGGTCTGCGTGACATGCTTATCGAGAGCAAACAAATTTGGTGGAGTAAAAATAAGTGAAGGTAAATGTGAGGATCTTATTTCGTGGCGCTGTCCAAAAGTGTACGAAGCACGCTTTAAAATAAGATTGATTTCACGGGACAGTGTCCAACTCTTTCCGATGCAGCAAGACGTGCTGGGACTCAATGAACAAAATTCACACATCAGAAGCGCTTGTCGTTCGAGGTCGACATTGTTAGCCTTGAATTTCATGCCTGCGCACCGTGTTCTTACGTACACACCAGTTATATATCCCTATCTTGTTTAACTTTCCCTGTTTACACACCGCATCGCGGCGGGAGCGATGGACAAACGAACTGACGGACGGCAGTTCCCTTGAAATAACAATTCGCTGCGCGCGTCCGCTCGCCGTGCGCGTTCCGTTTTCATCGTCGAATCTTTCACAGAGCGCAGCCTCTGGATTTACTCGCGCTAGTTTAGGCACAGCGAAGCACGATGTACGCGCGAATCGTGCACGCCTTGTGAGAAAAATGTCCGGTTGGATTAATTAGAATTCTAGTTGAAAATGGACGAATCAGAATTTTCTCGTTATATATAGAATTCTAGTTCAAATAATCGGAATATTGATTGATATAATCAGAATCTTCTGATTTGTACATTTTCAACCAGACACTTTTCTCACAAGGGTTTCAAATTGCAAAAATAATGTTAAAAAACTAATATTACCAGTCGCAAAAGATCACGTTTAAAAATAAGTATTCTAGATGGTCAAATCTTGACATCTTATGGATTCTGTACAAAACACGTGTGGCTTTGACTTAGATACACTGAGAAAAAAATATCCTAAATTCCAATAATATTCATTCGAATAGTACCAACTATATATTTATTAATCATAAAAATATATTTATTTGGTACAAAAAACGATAATTCAACAATCACTTCTTTTTATTAAGTAAATACTTATTTATTGCAAGTAAATGTTTAGTTGGTAGAGTATTCAAATAAATATTTATTTAAATTTAGACAATTTTTTCTCACAATCAGTGTACAAAATATCTCAGGACAATGCATTTTTGAAAGAAATGTTTCAAATGAAAATTGTAGGATGTTTGAGAAGGCCATCAGATGAGCTACTTAGATTTTGAGTTCAGGGCCAAATGAGAAAAAAATTAACTTGGGCCTTATTATAAATAGCTCATCTCATAGCCCTTCTGAAACCCTATAACTATCATTTAAAGCATTCTTTTCAAAATTTCGACGCATCGGCGCGCTGTTTCACTCGAAGTTACTCGGAATCCTTTCCCAACGTGCAAATAATTCCCTAACAATCTTCCAAACCTCTCGTTCGAAAGTAGAACATACCAGGGACGTTAAATACAATAGTTCGCGAAGAGATCGATTTGGTTCGGAAGATCAAAATCCTACGAGAGCGCGAATCTAGAAGATCCACGTCACATATAATTCGTCATATATTCTACGTAAGCTCGCGCATAAGTAAATGGCTGTTTGTAGATCTCTCGAAGTCAGAGCGCGGCGTACGTAGCCGAAAACTCGACGAGCTTCGAGTGGATTATCGGTAGAAAAGGAATTAACGAACGGGAGCAGCAAAAGAGGTACTTCCCTCGTCTAGTGCCTCTTCGTGGCTTTTAGATAAGGTCTCTCACCCCCTACGCAAAACCGGCCGTGCCACAAAGCGTACGTAAAAACTCACGCAACGAACAACGGCGAGGGCTGCGAGTATTACTTTCCTTCGCGGTAATGCTCCTTAAGATGAATTTACACGGTTCACTTTAATGATGAGCCATTCTGAAAAAAAGTCGTCTCAAGCAAATATATGTGTAACAATGACATCTGTGTATATTACATTTTCAGGGGTCGTCAAGGATTTATTTAAACTTTGAATAAATATGTAATATTTTATTTTTTTTTAAGTAGCATAAAATAAAAAATTAAAGTCAATAATTGGAGTTTTTTTTTATATATCGAAATAGTTTTAATCTTTTTTAATTTTTTATTTGACATAGAGTTTTTATTCAATTAGGATAGAACTATTAAATCGATTTTATATGTCGTGAGATTCCATTTTATAAAAACTATTACGACAAACTTATCGATGATCAGCGAGGATTTGTTGAAAATTATACAAGTTAAGATAGAGGAAAAATATTAGTATTTTTCCGATCGTCATAGAAAGAACGGTTTTGCTGAAGCGTCTAAAAGTTTAGCTAGACAGATCTGAAAATAATTTTGTTGGATTATCAAATAATTATGTAAGACACTCTCGATGATTGCGAGAATGTCAAAACTGTCTGTTTTGCAGCATTACTCATTATGCCTAAATTTCTCTTACATATAATCATTCTAACGGTCCAATACAATTATTTTAAACCTGTAGCTACCTAAATTTTTAGATATTTCAGCAAAATTGTTAATTCTTTCTGTATTTAAATCCGATTTTTCCCTAAAAGAAGCTTTGTATAAAAAATTCTTAATTTTTTCATGTTTTTTTACACGAAAAAGACAGTTTTGAAAAGGCTAAAGTATCTAAAATTTTAACTATAGATACAGATTTGAAAATAATTTTATCAGTCCATTAAAATAATTAGAACGATCAAATTAATTATTAGAATATAAAAACTTTTGCAGTATTGCTCATCACGTTTAAGATTCCTAAATAATTATTTTAATGGCCAACAAAATTGTTTTCAGATCTGTATGTAGCTAAATTTTTAGATATTTCAGCAAAATAATTCTTTTCATGCATATATAAAACTGCATCATCGATGACCGCAAGTGTTCGTCGTAATCGTTTTTGTAAAGTTGAATCTAACAATATATACAAAGCGACGCGAACTCTAGAAAACAAAAATTGAATAATAGAGAAAAGTAGTACACCACACGCGGGACAACCACCGGTATTCTGGCCACGCTCGAGGCGACATCCGAGAGGGGTGAAAGGAATTTTCGAGGGCGGCCGATCCCGCTAATATTCAAAGAATTAGACAGACGGTGGCGGGTCCTCGAGACGCGGTCGGCTGGACGGACCCCTTAAAGTGCTTTCGTTGCATTCTCGACACACGCAACTCCGATGTATAATGGGGGTTATATCGGCTTCGGAAACGAGGTCGGAGCGTACAACAGCCACTCGACGAGGTTACACGCGGTAACATATGCGCTCTATGGATCGGGACGATAAAAATCAGCTACTGCAAAACGATACGCAATAGTTGAGTTTACACTGTACCGATGAAGAGCCCTGACACACCTGACAAATTCGGGCTATGAAAATAACATTCAGAAATAACAGTTTCTACGAGATCATCACAAGATAGAGAAACGAACAGTCGACAAAAATATTCTTAAATTTAATTCAGGGGGTTGATTTTTGTTGTACTTTTTGAAATTTAATTTATCATCTGAATATAAGACTTTTTGAAAATTAAGCTTCGAATGAATAAATGTGTTATAATGAATATGAATTATATTTCTTAATTAATTTTAAATAGACCTAATTCGCTTGATTTTTAATTTAACATTTATTCGTTAAATATATGTAACATTGAAAACACAGGAAAATTAATACAATAAAAAGTTTAAAAAATGATAAACTCTTGATATTTTTGTAAGAGACGATTGATTTAAAATTGACCGAAGAATTCAGTTCGAAGAAAAATTCTGTATATCTCAATTATTGATATAACAAGAGTTAGTCGATGAATTTTGTTGCCTGGTTTATCCAGAGAAGAAGAAAGGAAGGTAGCTTTTGAGTTTTCAGTTGGAACAGTCGCGTGCGATTAGGGTCGCTCGAGACTGCTTTTACGGCAATTGAGCTAAGCGATCGTGGAAGTTGTGCAGTCGTCTGGACGGAATCGAGATCGACATCTGCTTATGACAGAAGCGCGTTATAATCCGCGCTATATGCATTATGTACGATCCATAGAGGCTCGATCGCATCCGAGGCAGGCTTTATAACCCAAAACATATCTTACCGCTTGATTAAATTTTTTAACAGGTTTTGTTATCACGAAACATATGTAAAATAACATCGATATAAATATAAGTTTAGTAATATATGTACCTACAGTATTTAATTTTTATATATTCTTATTTTCAAATATCCGAATAAAAACAAGTTATTATTAATTAAAATATTGAACGGGGAATAGATAGTAACAATAATTTATTAATAATGTCCATTTCTATCAATGTATAGATTAACTTGCTTTTTATCTTTTTCTAGTTCTGAGTTATTAGGAAAAAGTAAAAAATAAATTAAACCGAAATTAAGGTTAATCTACATAGAAATGGACAACAATAGAATGTATTGCTAAAAAAAATAGATAAATCATTGTTATTAAGATTTATTCCTCTTTCAACATTTTTATTTAAGAAGAATATTAACTTTGTTAAAAAAAATGTGAGTGGTAAAATGGTTAGGGGTCTTTATTAATTTTGGAACATCTTTTTATGTATCATTATGCAGATGTGAGACTAAAGATATATTTTGATCAAGATTTTGAATTTCTAAGTACCGATCACTGCTGTTTTTCGCAAGAGACAAACAATTGTGATTCCATGAGATTATTTTTGAGATCCAATCCTCACCTAAAATTCACACAATAGAATTGAGAGACTCTCGGTGATTCTTCCGATAAAAATAATACATAAAACTCGTATTATTTTCCTCCTCAACACTGAGTATCCGCATAAAGTGAACGAGGCGTTAAATTCCCCTCGAAGAAATAACACAGTTCTCTAAACCGTGGATTACGGACTTAGAGCATCGGAATAGAGAATAGCTAGAGACTGATTCAAAATGCGTCTGACAAAGGCTCGTGCCTTCGTCTCTGAAAAAACATCCAAGGGTCTACGTTCGCATACGAGATATGTCGTCCGTTTTATTTCGACATAAAGAGCAACTCAACGCGGTCGATTTTAGGTTTTACTTCAAAGAACTTCATAGAATGTTCATAGAGTGTCCCAAACATCGCGCCTGTTCTCTCCACTATACAATATGTTTCTATATAGATTCGCATATATGTTTTACATAACGAAATTTTCTGACTTATTTATGATTCTTATTCCATAGATGATAATATATTATATTTTTATTTTTAAATAAATTTAATCTTTTTAATTAAAATTTCTGATTCGGTTATATCTCCTCTGAATATGTCGTTGTATTGCATGGAAAGAATAATTTGGTTGAAATTATACAGATGATCTAAGAATAATTTTGTTGGATCAAGCTGGATCAAGATAATTATATAGAAAATTCATACACGTTAAAAAAAATGCTATAAAAAATTTTATATTCTAGCAATCAGTTTGAGCGTCCTACATAATTATTTTGATAGTCCAGCAAAATTATTTTCAATTCTATATCTAGCTACATTTTTAGACATTTCAGTAAAACCGTTTCTTTCTTTCCTGTCTAATCCTTTTATCAAAGATGTAAGGATAATTTAAAAGAGTTGGAAAAAGTCTGTTTCTTTTCAATGAAAGATCCATTTACATTTAATGTAAAAACATATAGATTTTAATATTAGTATTGCTGTATTTAATAAAGACTTAATTGTGCGTTTTATATGTGCTTTACAGGTGAAGATATGGTTCCAAAATCATCGGTATAAATGTAAGAGGCAAGCGAAAGAAAAAGCCATGGCTGAGCAAAACGCCCAAAATCAGGTAATTACGCAAATTTCGAAGTCTTGTGCAAACCGCTTCGAAAGTGAAACGTACGTTGAATATAATATTACGAATTTCGCGAAGACGCACCATGTCGATGACTTCTATTATGTCTAAGGAATTCATAAACGCTATTTGTTTGTAATAATCGTTAAGTGATACACGCATATATTGCATAGTTTATATAATCTTTGAATCTATTTATTGTCATGAAATTATATAGATAGAATAAGAAATTGTGATTCCCTGGTCAAGAAATTTAATTGTTGAAAACTAATGCGCAATGTATTGTTATAGATGATATCGAAAGTAATAAAATATATTATGTATATAGTAAAAAGTGTTTGTGAGCTATTTTGGCTAGAAAAAATCACACCAAAATTTTCATAATCGCGACCGATGCAATCGGATGTCAAGCGTATTATTTCGTGCATTCGATATCGAGATGCCATCGCGTCTTCGGATGATTCCAGCGATTTTAAAACAATGACAGTCCGCACTCGACGAAAATGTCGCGTCATGTAGTGTCGACCAATCCGAAATGAAATGGCTTTAAATGAGAAATATCGCGGAAGCCGCATAAATCCTCGCATCCGCATCATATTTCGTTTCGAGAGTACCACTCGACCGCTCGAAGCGATTTTGCATTTATTTTGTTATGTCATTTAGGATTTCCGAGGGATATCACGCCGTGCGTCGTCGACAGAACGATAAAATTGCTCGCGTTGAGCACGTAATCACGTGCCCGTCGCATTTCACATGGTTCAAAAATATAGCGCGAGATTACAGAGTCGAGTAAAATAGCGAATTTGTGCGTCCGATGAAATTTAATTCGCTATAATCCAAGTTAAAAATACGTGGAACGTTGAGTAATATTGACCGGAATAACTACGTCACATGTGGAGGTAGAAGTGAAACGCTTTAGTATGTATATTATTTTCACAGTTTAAAAAAAGCGTGACTTTAATGAGGAACAGTTTGCACAGAATATCCTTAAATCAATAAAATATAAACACGAAATTTATACGAAGAGGAAGGTTTTGCTGAAATATTATAATAAAAAATTTAGCTAGATACATATCTGAAAATAATTTTGTTGAATCATTAAAATAATTATATATAAGACGCTCTTAACAAGTATTATAAAATTTGAACATCAAATTTATTCATTAAATGAAATTTAAAATTGTATGGACTATTTAACAAATGTATTGACTATTTAACAAAAATCTGATCACGCACTATATTTTGTAACTTATTTTTTGACATCAAATACTGAAATAAATAAATCCTGCATTGAAAAATTCAGCTAATTGTAAGATAAAACTTACTCAGAATTTAAAAATAAATACAAAGGATTTTATATAATTTTATATTAATTTATTAAGATTTTATAAAAATTAATTAGTAATAAAAATCAATTATATTTATATAATTGATTTTTATTACTAATTAATTTTTTATTACTAATCAATTCATTTACATTACTCATTCTCGTATCAGTAATGTAAATGAATTAATTAGTAATAAAATTATTTTAATATTATATCATTTTTGGCTGGTTTCTTTTTAAATATTTGCATTGCAAAAAAGCAGATGTATACATGTATTTCTTATTATCTACAAAGTTAATTTTGCAATTAACAATTAGCATTTTGTGAAAATAAATCCACGGACGGATTAAAAAGTACTGTAATAATCTGTTAACATCTTCGTTTAATCTTTCGAACATCATAATTTTCAGCACCGTCTTTCAGATTTTTAGACTCTATTTTATTGAAATAAGCGGTACACATTCACGTATACATAAACATATACATACATAAAGAATGCTCGGCTCGTATCGCTGTATTAAAATAATCGATACTTTACCGTCGGTAGTAATCGAGTACTTGAATATACTGAAGTGTATCGCGAGCATTTCTAATGGCAACAGACGCGATCGCCGAGATACCGTAGCTGCTACTTCGAAACGTGCCGTGTCTTTCAGATCTTTTACCAGATACTCACATAACCGAATATGAATTGCTCCCTCCCTGTGTCTCCCTGTTTTTCAAAGAATATGATTCAAAAGAGACGTCAGAACGATCATCGTGATACACACTTCGGAATTTTTTTTGAATAAATTAGGATGTCACGTATGCGTTGTCACGAAAGTAGCGGGCCCACTTTAACGCGACGGATCGCTCGATTCTCCAACCATACGACGGTGAATACGATTGCGCGATTTACATAATCAGGGTTGCCACAAAACTGGAAATCAGAGAAATTAGGAACGACTAAGGAAACCAGGGAAAAGTCAGAGAATTTTGCAATATTTTTTGGAAAATTAAAATTCTTGGATTTAAAATAAATATGTGTACATCACACTTACGCAGGAATACTACCAACTTAACAATTAAATAAAAGCGGTGTCAACAATATTAATAATATTTACGTTGCCATATATTAAATTGCTTTCTCAATAAAATATTTGAGGGTTTTCAAATCAGGATGAAAGTTCTAAAAGTTTCAAAATATTATTGAAATCAGAGAAAATCATAAAATTTTGTCTGAAAATCAAGGAAAAGTTATAGAATTTTAGGATGAGGAATTTGTTACAACTCTGGTAATTTCTAAACGTTGACGTAATAAAAAATTTCCAAGTCTAGAATACGATCAGATGATCAAGGAAAAAAGGTCAATTGAATTCGGAATTCTATATTTTTCTTGCCTTAAAATTTAGAAGAAGCTTGTAAAATAACTTCGTTCGCTCGACTACTTGATGATAAATACGATTGCACGATAACTTGTAAACGACATCACGCAATAAAAAATTCAGAAGTATGCAATTGAATGATCAAGAAACAAAAGAAAGAAAGTCAAATTCAGACTTTTATATCCGTATTTTTTAAAATGTAGAAAATGTTTGTAACATAAAGCTTCTATCGCCATTTAAATTTTATTCGAGAGTATTTACTTCGTATAGATTATGACCAAACATTGATTTATCGTATAAGAAAAAACGCTAAGTATAAAAGTATATTTGCCAATTGCAAAAGTTAATGAAATGACATCGAAAGTGTCGAGATAAAAGATAGCAATACGATCTTTGCACGAGGAATTAATAATATTGATCACAAAAATCTAAGCTGTAAAGAGTAATTCGCCAGAAGAAAGAAGAAAGATATAATTAAATTGGCGTAAAAGTTACACGGAAAGAACGATATTTTGCTGAAGTATTTGAAGTATGTAACTAGATACAGATCTAAAAATAATTTTGTTGGAAACATCAACAGAATTACAGGAAACTCAAAACATAATAAGAGCAATTCTGTAAAAATTTTGATATCCCATGTAGGATTTTACAATCGGCTCAGTGCTGGGTCATTATTAGTTGCCACAATTCAAGTACTGGTGCAGTACTGGTAAATTACTGGTTCAAACAAGTACTGGATGATAATTTGGGCCCAGTACTGACAAACAGTACTGGCCCAGTCATTATAGCCAGTCATTTGTCAGTGACGGCCCAGTACTGGTTGACAAAAGCATTCTTTCCCCACCTAGTTCTGAACTGGAGTACACTGATGCATAAATTAGAGTTAGACAGCTGTAGTTTGTTTCAATCTAACTTGTTGCACTAACTGGACTAGTCCAGAATTCTTTGAAAAAGAACAGGCCTAGAGCCTTGGCTCAGTCGACACTCGTAGCGTTGACTAAGCATTGGTTTCTAGGCTGTTAGAATCCCTACATGGGATTCTAACAACCAGCTTGAGCATCCTATATAATTATTTTGATAGTTCAACGAGATTATTTTCAGATCTGTGTCTATAGCTAAATTTTTCGATGCTTCAGCAAAACTGCAGTTCTTTACTTATAGGCACAAGGTGTCGCGCGTGTCCTTCACATGCCAAAGTGATACTCGTCACTTCGTTATCGCTTTAGGCAAATGATATTTTCACGAAATATACGGACAAGTGTCACACGGATGCAGTGCGACGGCATAAGCGGATTTACGTAGCGCACTTTTACACGTCGAGGGACGACGCGCATATAACATCGCTCATTGAAATTCGATGAAAATATACGCATAGTTTACGCGAGGACGAAGCATACTTTTAAATGATACGCGCAATTTTTTCCACCTCGCGGTATTAGCATGTCCGATGAGCTTTGCGCGTTTATCGATTATTCAGAAATATGGCTCTGAAAAAAAGGAATTTTACTGTCACGGAGAAACCGTCGATACTGTACACAGGATGTAAATGTGACAAAATTTCATCGGCGCGACCGATCGTTCGACATCGCAGTCAAACCACTTTACTGATAAAAGAGCAAAAAATCCGATAGATTTATTCGTAGAAAAAAAAATGATGTACACTAAAAGGACGATATTGCTAAAATATTAAAAAATTTAGCTAGATATAAATTTGGAAATAATATTTGTTATTTATAAAGATTTATTTAGCTTATAAAAATATTTTGTCATTAAAAGCGCGAATGTTTTGTATAACATTAACTAAGAATAGCCTATTTCCTTGTACGTTAAAATTTACGTATCGATAGCCATTATTATGTCACTCAATACTGATAGCATTCTTTAAGGATAAAGAGAACTTAAGTTTACCGTAAAGCACACAATCCTTAACAATAATACAGTACGAAGTGTATTGTTCCTCTTTTGCCTCGTGTAAGGATTCTTGACATCGAGATAAAAGTGTACTAAAGTGTTTCTCTTTTAAATCCGATTTAAACGAGGTTCGAACGGTGCCCACCGCGAAAAATCGATGGGAATCGCGTAGGCCATCGAAATCGGAGCTCTGTCCTGGACCCAGGCAACACAATGAACTCAACGTTGCGTCGCGTTTGCCTCGTAAACAGCCGTATAGCATTAATGGCGTTGAAAGTTATCTGATGGACCGATCTGCGAGGGCAAGCGATTCTTCCGCCCGGCAGCCGCGCCACCAGCCGCCCTGTAATTTACTCGTTAGTTCGTCGTGCTTCCGTGGACATGTTTTCATTACCTTCTCTCTTCTTCTCGACGCGATCTTCCACCCGTGTTGTTACCGTCAATAACACGATTGGCTACTTTATTTCGTTCCTATCATTGCTTCGAAGGAAGACCGATCATAGCTTGGGAACTACTATGTCTCAATTTATAGTCCACAATCTTTACATCTTTTCATTTGCAAAATCATACTAATTAATTTTTTAGACAGAAACATAAGTGCCTACGCAGAAAGATTTTATTGAATGTTCATTCTTGAATTTAATATTTCGCAATTTACGTCACCTTGTCACGTCAGTTACATCAACTATTAATACATGAATCTTTCAAGAACCAAACTGATCAATTCCGTCTTTTACAAATTTTTTTAACCCTTACCGTGCCATGTACAATTTGGTGCCTCATCCATACCATCAAGGGTCACTAGAATCTCTTCATTTTTTTCACACTTCTTCAAAATAATTCAAAAAATCTCTAAAAATTCACCAACATACTTTCAACTTTCTAGAATAAATATTGACTCTTTATTTTGGATAAAATGTAGTATAATTTATAATTACCGAAAAACTCCAAGAAACTTGCACGAACAGGAATCGCTCGGTCACTAGTTACCCATATTGGTACGGTAAGGGTTAATTTCAGTATCAGAGCGACATGGTTAGTTTGTAACTTCATCAATTTTATAATACTTCTTATTTTATGATGCTAATCGATTTGGCTTCTGAGAGACTCATTGCGTTTGATGTTCGTGAAAGATTGAATACACGGTTACAAATAAATTACACAATATTAAATTAATCAATAATATACAGTTTCAGATTTTTAAAACAATTGCTAGAATAGAGAAATGCGTAAATACGATTCGTCTGCCTCGAAATTAGACACAGATTTATTGAATGTTGGGAGATATAGAATACTATGTTCAGGATAGCTCGATCATCGCACGAAAGGAAGAAGGCATCCCTTCGTCACTCGTGAGGACGACGTCGACGAAGGGACGACTTCTCCGACGCGCCGGTTCAGCCTACGTTCAGATTTTCCCTCCTTTTTTCATTTTATTCCATTTCCCCCTTCATGGAGGTAAAAAAAATTCAAGTATCGGCGTGAGCGAGCGAACAAGCGAGAGGGGTAGAGAAGGGCGAAGAGGGAAAAACGGAGAGCGAAGGAGAATACGGGACTA
>NW_017300059.1:1403046-1408757 GCF_001594075.2 Trachymyrmex cornetzi | reverse complement strand
GAGAGATTCTGCAGGGGAGCACCGAAACAGGCTCTCGAGGACCGGTCGCCATCTTGCCGTGAGTACAGTCACGCGCAATACCTGGGCGCAAATAGAGATTACCTGCTGCTTAACTTTCAGTTTTATCACGAGTTGCAGATTTCCGTTCTCGAAGAGAACTCAGACAACACGCACGTCCAAAAACATAAGACGTTTTAAAGAGACGGTTTTTAAAGGACTCTTAAAAGACGTCTTTAAGACATCTTATATCTCGATTTTGGACTTTTTATTGTCTGACAATGAGAAGAAATTTCATTCAATGGCTTTTCACTAAGGAGAATTTGGCGTTTCTTATGCATGTTTTTTTTTTCCTAGCAAAGCTATTAAGTATTCGGAGGTTCCCGACGATGTGAGGATGAATGTATTGCAAGGGGAAGGGCAATGTAATTAATCAGAAAGTCGCCCCCGTTATGTGATAGCACCGCCTTTTTCTTCCCGGTGGTCTCCCGTCGAACAAAGGAGAGACATTAAAAGATTTCCGTCGGGACCTCTCGTTTCCGCGAGAAATGGAATTCAATGAGTCTCGCAAACGCACTGCTTGCTTTTAAAATCTAATAACTACCGTTACGTCATCGCGCGCGCGCGCGTAATTGCATTACACGTCGTGTCGTGCATTTGAGATGGTAAAGGCTAGTTCCACTCTGTTTGCTAATGATTTATTAATCATATCACGGTACGCGTTAATGTGTCTACTAAACACGAATTGAAATTAATATCGGAAATACACTGATGCTGGTAATTATGAATTCACGCAGACATTTTCATGCGAAATGGGTTAGAAATAGATTTTTTTTTATTTTTGTATATCTGTGATCCGAGAATTGTTAAACGGAAAAAAAAATTTAGCTACACGGAAAGAAACTTTAATGAAGTATCTAAATATTTAACTAAATATAGATCTCAAAATAATTTTGTTTAGATTCAAAATAATTACGTGTAATAAATTCTTACTTTTTAATTAAATAAATTTTATTGTTCCACAATCAAAATTTGATTATTCTAATCAAATTTTAATTGGAACAATACAAATAAAAATATAATACAAATCAAATTTTCTTACTTTCTAATTAAAAAATTTTGTTACCAAATTTTAACTAGAATGTTAAACATTTTTGCAGTATTTTTGCACAACATTTAAGCGTTCTGCACAACTATTTTGGTCCAACAAAATTATTTTCAAATCTGTTTAAGTTTTTTTAATATACTTCAGTAAAACCATTTTTTCGTGTAAAATAAATACAAATTTAAAAATAATTTTGTTTGGCTATCAAAGCTAAAAAAATTGTGTAAAACGTTTAAATATTGATATAATAATACTATAAAAAGTTTTAACATTCTAACAATCAATTTGAGTGTCCTACAAAATTATTTTGATGGTCTAAACCCGAAAATTATTTTCAGAACTGTATCTATTAAATTTTTAGATACTTTCATCCGTTCTTTCTGTCTACAATTAATGAAATGAAAAGAAATGGATTATCTACTACACGGTATAAAAATATAAGAATATTCGACAAGATACAATAGAGAATTGATTTCGTTGCAATCGGTCCAGCCGATTGAAGGTGCAGAAGTTCAGAATCTCGGAAACGCAACCCAGGCCTGGCCTTCATAAAGGTATTACTACTCGGGCACCCACATACAACAACGCAGGCATTTTCGCCGGAAATCGTTTAACGCGCGTTAAAGTGGCTAAAGTGGCGTGACGCGTGACGCGCGCGCGGACCGTCATGCGTTTAGCGTAATCGTCACTTTGTCAGCTTGAAGTGCACGGCATGCCTGCACTTATGCCCTCGCGAACGGCAACGCGAAACGTAAGTTCGTACCGGCCACTCGAATCAAATCGGTCGTATACCTCCCGGGCACTCGACACTGGCCGGATTTGCATAAAAGTATCTGCTCTCGCGCGACAAAAAAAATTCATTGCCCGCATAAACCTTTTCGCCTCGTTCCATCGGTCGGTTTAATATTTCTCTCTCTCTCTCTCTCTCTCTCTCTCTCTCTCTCTCTCTCTCTCTCTATCTACACATATTCATCGCAGCGATTTTGAAATAAACGTGAAAATATCACAAATTCTGAAGCTCTCTTTTTCGTCATAAAAAACAAGAAATTATAATTATATTCTACATATTTTCCTTGATAATGCATTGTCCTTTTGACAACAGAAAGTCACATTCTAAAAGATATCGGTGTGGTTTAACACCATGCGGTATCCTGGTAGAAATTTCATGCATTTTTTAAGCAGTTACTAAACAGTTACACCAACTTCTGTCTAGTAACTGAGAAGGAAAATTAGGATCCCAATCAGGATGTAACACTTGTTTGCAGTTACTGCATACAAAAGTTGCGTAAAATCTGAATCCATTTTTGAATAGAAACACAACAAATAATGGATATTAAATTGATTAATAAGCCAACTGCTCGTGAAATGGACAGAATAAAACTCTATCAAGTTCTTGTCCGTTTCCTACTCAGTATTGGCACAATTAATGAGAATATAGTAATATTAGATAGTAACTGGATAGGTGTCTAGGAAAACTGCATACATTTCTACCAGGGTATCTATTGTGTTGATGTTAATATTAATGATGTGAATTTAACATTACGAATTTTAAATTCACACCATGATGGTATCAGTATCAACTCCAGGAGCTATAAATCCACATCATTTTTCTCTTTCTAAATTTTGTACTATAAATCTACATCATGTTGGTGTTAATATTAATACCAGCACGGTGAGAATTATATAGACACCGCATATGGTGTTAAGTCTACACTGATATTTTTTCGAGTACAGAATTATTAACTTTCTAAAAGGTTGCTGCATTTGATTTGATCTAACCACTGTAGAGGCGAATGATGTAACGAGATGATTGGATAAATAAAATTCGAAAAATTCACGCAGATGACACTGATTACCGAGAAATCACGAGCATCAGGCGAGCAAAGGACGTTATTTTTCAGCGCAATCGTATTATTAAAGTCTCACTGGCGAAGAGATCGAAGAGGAATGTCGTGTACCGAATGTTGATACAGCTGAGTGGTCGTTCTGGCAGGTATTCGGTCTGCTTGCTCCGGCTTCTGTTTGGTATGCCGTGAGGTTCGTGGGGTTGACGTACAGGACAGGGCTGTCTCTACACCCACGGATCTCTTGTGCGAATAGAAAACGTGATTTCCCTCGAATTAACATATCGCAGTTTTGAATTTTTAATCGAGTTGATAACAAAATTTAGAATCTTCTATTCCTCGCATAGTCAAAATCTTTTTGTCAAAGCAGAAAAATGTAAATTGATAACAGAAAGCTTATTAATTAATCCATAGATTAAAGAAAGATTAATTTGTCTAAGAATACCAAATTAACAAAAATTAAGAAAATATATGAAGGATGCCTGCCAATTAAAGATGCAAATTTGAAATACACAACGACAGAAGAAATACAGTCAATTAATCTAAAGAATAACGAGAAAGATTAATTTATCTAAGAATTACCAAGTTAATAAAAATTAAGAAAATATATGAAGGATTTCTCCTTTTAATTAAAGATACAAATTGGAAATATAAATCGACAGGAGAAAGATTATTATTCATTTAAGAATTACAAATTTAATAAAAAAAAATAAAGAAATACGAGAAAAATTGCCTCCCTCTTCAATTGTAAAATACATAAACTTGAAATATATTTTCTACATATATAATACGTATAAATATATAAAGAAGTGCTTCACTCTAATTCAAAATTTCTAAACTGGGAAAATTTTATGCTACGGGAGTACGCGGGCCGAGTCTACGGTAGCCAGTACTGTTTATTCGTAACGAGAGAGTCCATCGTGCGCTTCGTCTAACAGTGAACGCTGATCGCGGGATATCGTGCGGGTTAAGTGTCTTACCGGGCCTACCGCGCTGCGCGTGTTTGCTCGGAACACAGAAGCGCTCAGCTCAAGTCCTCGCCAGCCTACGTATCCCGCGTTTGTTCACGCAACGTTCGTCGAGCTGGGAAATTGCGCTTAAAGTGCGTACACTTGTACTAAGAAACTTTGGCAAACGGTGGCGTTTCGATAATCTACTGGAGACGATCGGTAGCTCGCGTGCATGAACACACAGAGGTCCGTTTAAAAAGGCTGCAAAACGAATAGTTCGTAAATATCTGTTTCGAGCCAATGGATTTGCTTAGATAGAATTTATATTCTCTAAATAAATTATACTCTCTGAATTTATACTCTCTGAATCCGCGAAATTCGAAAAAGAAAGGAAGTTCGAGCATCGTGTGATTAAACTACCGATATTTGCACGTCAGCTCCAATATCATATTCATTGAATTTATATATTAAAGCAAGGTTAGCTAGATTAAGGATTCAACATTTCATTGATTTTTTTAGTTGAATTTCGCTGTGAATGTACTAATTCTCAGTGGAATACTTGGGACAAATATCATAGTGATTAGCCATATTCAGATTTAGAGAATACAGTAAATCCTAATATCTTTTTTTTTTACCTTAAATTGAAACATGGTCGAAACAAAAAATTTCATAGCGCTATTTCATTTGTATCACGTTTTCAAAAAATTTTGCAATTATACCTGCTTCTTAAATTGCAATACAATTATTTTTATCGAAATTATGAGCAATCAAAGTTAAAATGTTACCTTTTTATTTAATCCGCGATAATTCAATAATAAAAAATTTTAGAAAATTTTTTAAAAACGATTTTGTAGGAAAAACTTTTAGTTTTCACAATAAACAGTCGAAAATTTTCGCATGTTTTGTTTGGAACGTGATAGGCCCACAAAGGAAAAAAAAAATTTTGCATTTCGTTCAGCTTGTAGTTTTCTATTTGCAAAAATCATCAAACTCGCAGAAATTAAAAAAACATAGTGACCTTTCGAAAATATAGAAATTTTCAGTTTTATAAAATCCATTTTTTAAATTTAAATTTTGTTCATTTTTAACGAAGTTACAGTTGCTTAAATTTTGAAGTTCATAACGTTACAAACTTTTGTTTTGATTCAGTAAAATGATTTATCGAACTCACCGATACAATGCGCAACAGCGGAGTTTATTATTTGTATGTAATCTGTAAACAAAAACAGATTTATTCAAATTAAAGTAATGCCCGTGATAATTAATCATTCTCAAGAATGAATTATTGTGAGATGATTATTTTACTCATGTTTTAAATAGATAATTATATACATTTAACTTTAGAGGGAAATTTTTGTATGTCTAAATTTTTATTATAATTAATTATTAATATAATATTTTATTGTGTTATTAATACTTTTATTGTTTTTCTTTATTTATCTTATTAATTGAAGAAATAAACTTTTATTTTCTAACTTTTTTTCTGTAAATCATTTTCGCGATTCTAAATTTTAAATACATTGAAAGTATTATAAATATAAATAAAATATTATGTTTAATATATTTTGAATATTTTAAGTAGCTTAAAATAAATATTTAATATACCATATATTATTTTGGAATACGCTTTGCATTGCAGAGGAACAACTAACATTGCAAATAACACACAAGTAAAGAAAATTATGATTCTATAAGCTTTAAATATTTCTATATTTTAATTTTCTAATATTTTAATCTTTAAATATTGTAAAACAATAAATATTTATTTGGATAGAACAATTAACTAGATACAAATCTGAAAATACTTTTGTTGGA
>NW_017300059.1:1400516-1402311 GCF_001594075.2 Trachymyrmex cornetzi | reverse complement strand
TTCGCGGCGACGCTACACCTGTTGCTACTAACTGCACTTCCGTGCACTTTCGTGCCTAATTGTATATTGAAACAATAAATAATATGTGCTGTGTGCGTTTTGTGACAATTAATATCGCAAACAAGTAAATATATGAGTTAAGATGAATATCCGTGCGATTAAACGTTCGCAATAACCGAAAACGATCGTCTCGTTGACTATTATAATCATGCAAAAACTGTTTATATTGATATTTCCCGAAACGCGCTTTCTATTATATCAAATCACTGATGTATGTACAAAAGTCAAATCTATGTTACACAATTTATAAATAATAGAATATAGAATTTGATTACGATGTAATAATACTAGCAGATCAAACGATCGCTCGGCTCGATTCGTTTCCGAGTCCGTGACATTCTATAAAGCGGCGTCCACAATGAGATTTTAAAGCGTAAAACTTAGGGTGCTTCCTCATGACAGTCGGAATTTCGAAAGTCATACGATCAATCAGAATCTTTTAATAACCAAAAATCCAAAAAACAGGGCGAATGAGATTCTATGTCTTGGGGTGAGTCACCAGTTTTTAATGTTAATTTGAAATTTGTTGGATAGATATATTTATAAGATAATTTTAATATTTTAAATAGATTACAACATCAAATCTGTTAATCTGATGGTGATTTTTCTTGGACATGAAGGGATTGATATTTTGATTTTTTGAATTTGTATTGCTGAGGATGGCTCCAAAGTGAACTGAAACGTACTATTATATTTTTTGGAATAAAGATTCTATTTTCTGGATTGAAGATTTAAGATTGCGTATTAATTACCGCGCTGACTCTCATTCGCCCTGTTTTTTGGATTTTTGGTTGTTGAATTTGGGAGAGTCCGTAAGAAAATTATATTATTATTATTTAGAATCTTAAGTTTAGCACGATATACAAAGTAACAATTCTGATTAATTGTACGGCTTTTCCGAAATTCCTATTTAAGCCTTAAGCTGGAAGAAATTGACCAATCACGGTCGAATGTGAGGAGAATAATCGATTATGATTGAATAATTTTTTATCGCGATATCACGACGTATACTACTTCGAGATGTAAAAATATACGAATAAAGTATGTAGACGGATTATATAAACATATGTAGATATACATACAGGGTGTGGAAAGTAATGATAAATCTTTCGCATATAGGGGTAGAATGGATTAAACTGAGAAGAAAAAATCCTCTATATACCATTTTATGATTTTAGCAATAGTTAATAATATATTAATTACTAAAAATTGCCGAAAATTGATCTTCAATCATTTTTTACTCAAATACTATCAACTTTACAGAAAAACTGTAAGAGACAAAAATTTTTTTATTTTTTTTATTTTCTTCTCATAAAAAGTTCTGATAATTTTTTTAATACCGTATTTTCTCATGTTGGTAAAAATAAGAAAATGCAGTCCTAAAAAGTTGATAAAAAATTCTGAAAAAATTCTTAGAGTTCTATGAGAAGAAAATTAACAATTTTTGTCTCTTGCAGTTTTTCCGTAAAGTTGATATTTGAGTAAAAAATGATTGAAGACCAATTTTCGACAATTAATATCTTGTTAACTATTGCGAAAATTGCAAAATGGTAGAGGACTTTTCTTCTCAGTTTAGTCCATTCTACGCGAAAGATTCATCATTATTTTCCAAACAGCCTGTATAGAACAATATTTGTGAATTCGCGTTTCCCCTGTGCACGTCGCAAGTCGCAATGTCGCATCAAGAAGCAATGATACGTTTGTTCCAGAGTGCGAGCTCGCCGCGGCGGGTGGC
>NW_017300059.1:1280763-1400297 GCF_001594075.2 Trachymyrmex cornetzi | reverse complement strand
AGCCTGGTAGTGCGCGCCATCCGCGGCGGGGGCCGCGGCCTACGCCAATCCCTCCGTCGCAGGCCCATGGGCCCTCGCCGCGGATCCAGCTGCCTGGTACGCCATACCCGACGACAGTCCTTAAGACTCTTAACGAGTGGGAGGGAAATGTGTGTGGATATGTACGCGGAATCAACGGCCGACGGCTCGGGATGAACCTGGAGCCTCGTCTCCGCCGCTTGCGCTCGCTAGAGAGCCTAAAGGGAGAGAGACGCCTAATAGTCGTGCGAGTCTCTCTCTGTCATTCAAATCATTCTTAGGACCGCCGAATTTCTGATTGGCTGGAGTCGTTCTTGCTCAAGGTTCGGTCTCCCTTCAGGCTTTCTAGTCGCGGCTGATCCGTCGCGGGTCGTTCGAGATTGCGCGAGCGAGACCGCTCTCTCTTTCTACGTATCCGCTTTAAGGAAAGACTCCCGTGAGCTATGCCCACGTGGATACCAAAAGGACGGTCTTCTTTTTCTTTCCTTTCTGTGAAGTGCATCCGTACATAGTCCGGTAACAAACATGCTGCCCGATTAGAAACGTGACCCCAGATAACAAAAATCCAAAGTTGGAACGTAAGACGTCTAAAAGACCTTATAAGAAATAGGAAAATTAAGAAATACACGTTTGTCTTTATAAAGCTGGTTCTATAACGTTAGTCGCAAGTCGATTGTAAGCTTCTTACGATAACACTATTGACATTTTTGAATGGCTGCGTTCAGCAGAGAAAACTAATCAGTTAGCGCTTAGGGTGATTCTTTAATATGATTGATTCCTATACTTAGATCCAGCGAAGAACTATAATATAAGCGAGAACCAATCGTATTAAGGAATCACTAACAATAAGTGCCAACCGATTACAGTTTCTCTGCTGAACGCAGCCATTGACTGTCGCAACAAGCTTGGGATTGACTTGCGATTAATGTAGAACGACACCAGCTCAAGACATCTTACGTCCGATTGTGGACGTCTTTGTTTGGGACGTTACGGCAATCGACAATCGATGGGTATTTGCTCGGTGATTGTAGGGACTATTAGTGTGATAATTAGCGACCGCCTGTGGTCGGTGAGTACTCGCTCGCGGTTGAAAATGCGCCAGCCAAGGGTGATATTACGATGAGAACACTCGAATCGGGATCATCGTGCATCGCTATAGTAACCGTCACCGTGATTTTACATCTGTCATCGCGTAAATCGATCGTGAGTGCACACGTCGAATCGAATGAAGCCTCCACGCGTTCACGTTTTACACGGAATGGCGGCTCCCCCGGAGTTGCACTACGAGAAGAGATTAAACAACACGCGTGTTGTAAATCTTTCTACGGATCAACTGGAGCCAGTGTTCACTTCCCTCGAATCTCAATTAACGATCACTAAACGGTGCTCGCGACGCGATCCACATTTTTCTTCTTCTCGAAGAAGAACCGCCTGCATTCGAAAATTTCAATAACGCATTTTAATCTCTCACTTTGCCCGCCGAGATCACCGTATTTTTAAAACCTGCGAACGAGATAACACATTTTTTTGCGAACGGTATTCTCCGATTTTTTTTTTAACAAAAATTTATTTAACTCGTTTTATTTCTTTCAACTATTTTTTAATATATAATATTATACACCTCGATATTCCGACTTTGGCGTTTTGAAAATAGAATATAATAAAAAGAGTTATGAATTCGTACGGTCTCTTCGTGTAAAAAATAATCGACTTTTATTAGCGTCAACGCCGTCGTTAAAGTACACTATTTTTCGCAAAACGTATGCAAAAAATGTTTTCGGCCGAGGGAGAAAAAAAGTTGTAGTTTTTTTTTTTTTGTAGAATCGGGGGGAAGCTCGTATATCCGAATTTCGGTGATTTGCGGAGGATCGCTCGCCTGTGCGCGAAATAAACGACATTGTAAAGCGCCGCGGCGCCAGGAAACAAAACACGGCCGGCGCCGTGCTACAATCGAGCATGGGAGCCGAAACGGATTGTTCGCTCGCGAAATTATCGTTGGCCCTGGTGTCCACTCGATGGATTGGAAATCCGTCGATTCGAATTACGAAATAGTACACTGGCGTCGCGTGATTGTGACTCGATTTCACCGACAGCGCGACATCCGAGACACGCTCTCGCGAGCGACATTGTCGCTCGGAAAGTCGCCTCCAAACAATGTGCACGTTTGTCAAACGTTCGACGAATTTCCGGCGCGCGCGCGCGCGCGCGTCCCGTATTTACGCGACAGATTTTGCTGCATTGTCGCGCGCAAATACAATATACATACATACATGTATGTATATATGTATATAGATATGTCGCTCGATATACGTTGACGTGTATTATTTTATTTCCGCGATATGTATCTATATACATATATGGCATTTTTATCAGTTATGCCAGAACCTCGCCAATCTGGACGCTTGCGATATATGGATAATGATTTTACTTTCCGTCAAATTCGGACAAAATTTTGTTACATTCGCACAACAGATATGTAAGTTGATCCTCTATAGCGCCAAACTTGCAAGTTGTAAACGTATCTTTTTAATCTTAATAATTTAATATCTTATATTATTAAGATTTTTCTCAATTAAATCTTAATTTTTAATTTAATAATTTTATAATCCTTTTACGGATTGCGTACATGGAAGCAAATAACGTTGTGTTAACAGCATTAGTTTAACTGAAAATAACCTTGTTAATTTATAACAGTATTTATAAAACAGATGACATTTTATTAAAAGAGAATAATACTTGTTTCATTGACTTTTAAACGCCACACGAATAGCGTTTTCAAGTGCATTGGGTTTGAACCCAACCCAGGTCGGATTAATGACGTCATATGCTCTACTTTGGTTTCTGATTGGACGAGGTCATGGTACTTTCGAGTTAACCGATCTGGGTTGAGTTCAACCCCACTCCACTCGAAAACGCTATAAGAGAACACATACTCGGGCTGCGTTCCGATATTCACTGTCAGCACTGAAAATCTATAGCATACGTTACGTGCACTATTTTCAGCGCTAGAAGCGAATATCGGAGTGCCTGAATATGGACATATCTAATCATGAGTATAGCTAAAATTTTATTTAGGGGAAGGGGATAAATTAGAGGTGAGACCTTTGAGGAGGAGGGAAAAGTAGTCTAGTGACTATTGGACTTGGATTTGTTTTATATTATTTTTAATTAATTATCGACAGGTAACAAAAATCACAAAATTATACATATTCCATTTAATAACTTACTATATTTTTTTTAATTCATAAACTAATTTTTCGAACTGGAAAAACTTAAATTCATAACACTAGCCGTCTTTGATTCTCAGGAAATCTTTCTATAACTTTTACTTTCAATTCTTCTTTTTTTTTCCAAAATCAATTTTTTATGACTATTTATTTATTAAGCATAGTCCGTAAATGTGTAATTTTTTTTTTATTAATAAAAAAGTTGTAAGCAGTGAAAAAAAAGCATTGGAAAAAGCTAGATATGATGCAATCGAAAAGGTGTTAATCGTTTAGGTGTTAATAGTGTTATTGAATTAATTAACAAGATTATTATCAATTAGAATAACGCTGTTAATACAACATCACTTTTCTTCAGTGTAATTTTTTTCATAAGCAAAAAAGTTTATAGAGGGTTAGACAAATGGTAAAATTTTCTATTTCCTTTTTCTATTAAGACTCAAGATTTATCGAGATATGTCGATTCATCGAGATGACTTTACCTCTACAGATCAGTAACGCGATTTTATTCGCGAAAGAGAGAGAAAGAGAGAGAGAGCTCTCGAAGCTTTCCAGGCTTTCCTTTTCGGTGAAAAAAAAAAAAAAAAACGAAATGGGACAGTGAGAGATTGCGAGAGAACGCGAGGGACGGATCGAAGCGTTTTTGAAATTCGACGAGCGTTCCGCGCGTTCGCGTCGCGAGTGAAGATCTTAGAACAAGTTTACGATTTCGCACGTTCAATTGTAAATGACACTTATATTGTAAATACACATTTGTTATAAGCGACGTTGTGTGGTGCGAAGAGAGACGGAAGTGTGTCGCGCGCATGTCGACAACGAATTTCTAAATCGAGCGACGTTCATTATACATAAATGATTTAGAGGATGAGCATTATCGAGCATTACAGTATAACGATTACGCAAAACAAAAAAAAAGTATAGAATTGACGATAGTGAGTAGTGTGTCGTGGTGAGAAAATCAGCTAGAGATTATTATAAAGTTTTGTAAATAATAAGAGAGATATTAATAAAACGATACTTATTCAAACACCAACGAATCTTGTTCTTGACAATTTCTGATATCATCAAGTGCTGTTTACAAATTATTTATTTATACAAATATTGCAAAAACGTACTCTTTATGCTCTTGGATATATTCCTCTTTTCATATTTTGTTGTAGCCCTCTTCAGAATATAATTAATATCGGATTATTATAATGAAATTATAATTGGATCTGCTTATTTTTAATAATTTCTATTATAAAACAGAATTTCAGAAAATTTTATATTATAAATTGTTTATTCAGAATATTTTTTGGCATTATCTATTTTATTATTGCTTTATGTAATATCAAAAATCATATCGCTGCGTTGATAGAAAAGTGACACATCTCAAAATTAGCAATTTTTCATTAGAGCTTTTTAATTAATAAATTCTCAATTAAAATAATGTTTTAATTAGAAAAGCGAACATATACAATTTCTACACGAAAAAAATGCTAAAGTATTAAAAATTGAATTACAAATAACAGATCTGATAATAATTTTCTTGAATGACTAAGATAATTACGTGAAAATCTCAAGTATGATAATCAATGTTACAAAAAATGTTAATGTTCTAGCGATCAGCTACATAATTATTTCGATAGTCCAACAACAAAATCCTTTCCATACTATATTTCAATGTATTGTTTAAAGCGATGTTATGAACTTTCAAAATTCGAACATTGCAACCCTAATCAAGTGTTTTCATCCCTTATTTACCTTATCAAAATTGTCATACTTTTCTACATAAGCAAATAAACTACAAATGTGTGTTTTTCCACAGAAATATGTTAGCCTTTAAGAAAGCCCTTTCTTTTCATTATCTCAAAAATACTAAATTTTTTTCTACTTTGTGCCACTTTTCTATCAACGCAGCGCTATCTATTTACAGATTATAATGGCGTTAAAAAAAGGCATTAGCCGTACACTAAGACCTTGCATTAGTCCTCATCGAGTCAGCTCCGACTCCCTCACGAGCGTTCTCACCTGGTCGAGGAGTGCCATTCACCAATCAAAATACGAGCCCTCGTCGCGCTAAGAATGTTTCATTACATCTCTCGCGACTTTCGATCACTTCGCCTTGACAACGCGCTTTTCGGCGTCGGCCGGATAGACGCCATGGTAACACCCTTGCGCGAGGGGTGAACTCCCTGCGCGCCCTGACGGGAGAACCGAGGGCACGGCCCGGTAACGTCCTAACCCCCTTGAAGCGCGACCGTGTACCTACAATTATTAAGGTAAGCCGATCTTCTCGAGCGGATAGGTGAAGGTTATAATGCTGGAGCGGAGCGGGATCACGCCGACGACGGGCGAGCGGAGTCAGGCCGGAGTCGTTATTGGATATTTTCCAAAGGGGGAGAGTAAGCGGAAGAGAGGCAAGACTTAACCCTCGCCTCGCTAAACGGGAGCCGGCGATTTATTAAATGCACCGTGACTAATTGCTCCGCCACGGTGCGGAGTGACGCTCGGCGTCGCGGATACGCGTGAACGCGCGGAACGCGCCGACGGAATAACCCCCTGGCACGTTTAGAACGCAAATTGTACCGTCGGGTCAAGAGGTGGGTATAGAGGAAGAGAGCGGAACCCGAGCGAATTATTGTTGCGACAAATTATTATTAACTCAAACAGACGGCGCGCTGGGTGGAACGGAACGGTTCGGCAAATTTATATGCCGTAAATTTATATACGCGAGCGACAGCGACAAGAGAATTAACAAAAAATTAACGAGCGAGAAAGTACGTAATCCACCTTGAAACTCGCTGATTCTGCCGGCTCGATCGAGGACCCCGGCGCGGGAAGAAAAACACAATCATGGAAATAATATCTACGCCAGCGCACGCGTTTGTGTGTGTGTGCGTGCATGGCTGTGTGTCGTGTGACATACGACGAGAGGTCCTGACGATGACAGGCCTCCGCTTCTGGTGGTCACTCTTATACAGTGGTATCCCATATCGTACCCCACACATCCCCCTCTTTCTCTCATTCCGCCCGCCATTATCATATTTATTAACTGCCGCTCTGGTGCTTATATCTACACCTATTCGCTGCCATTCCTATATAATATAATCCGTGCTAGTGACAGCAGCACGTGACACTGCCTACGATCATCTCCCGACCCCTCCCGCCGTCTCACCCGCTGCACCGCACCGGTTCATCTCCCCTACCCGGGGACCCCTCTCCGTCCGCAGTTCGCGCCCTTATGTTCCGGTGCTGCAGATTTGTCGTTTGATGCGATTATATCAGGGACGCTCTGAACCTCAGACTGGACGGTCTCTGTGGCGAACGCCAGTGAGGGGGTTGTGAAAAGGTGTCACGCGCACGTAAGTTCAACTTGGACCGAATGAACGAGATTTCTCCAAATTCGAGAAAGGAACGCTTGATCATTTAATTAATAGAGATAATCTGATTTGTCGTTTGATGCGATTATATCAGGGACGCTCTGAACCTCAGACTGGACGGTCTCTGTGGCGAACGCCAGTGAGGGGGTTGTGAAAAGGTGTCACGCGCATGTAAGTTCAACTTGGACCGAATGAACGAGATTTCTCCAAATTCGAGAAAGGAACGCTTGATCATTTAATCAATATATTGATTAAATGATCTCTCTATAGAGAGATGATCTTTATAGAGAGATCTTAAATGATATCTCTATAGAGATAATCCTACTTTTTGGATCTAAAGCGGATCTTAGGGCTTAATGCATATTTTTTTGTAAATATGTTATTTCAGTTTTATGAATTGCCGATAAGGTTTGTTGGACTTGAAACGCGATCTGAAGCTGAAATTAATGTCTCAAGTTAGATTGATTGTCCATTTTAATAGTGAATTTAAAGATCTATAAATAATTTACTACGAAAAGTATTATTTCAGCCTGGGTTTGAACCTGAATTAGAACTCATGACTTTCCGGGACGGACGTAATAAAGTCATTTTACCTCTGACGTATCTTATATTCTTCGGCTATTCGAAAAACTTTGTAAGTATTCGAGCTGAAATATATTTGCACTACAAACTCGTACATAAACTCTAGAAACTCTAAAAAAAATGCATAAAAGATAAAATGTAAAATTGTAATTGGAGGAGAAATCATGTCGTAAAATATTAATCTTCGGTCTTCAGAGGCAAAGTCCAAATTTCTTTTATTTATTCCTATTTATTAATTTTATTTATTCTCCTCTATTTATTTATTTTCATTATTTATTAATTTCGATTTCCCGGATAATAAGAACGAAATGTTGAGAACAAAATGTGGGAGAATATTTTTCATTTCTCCACTTTAACAGAGAGAAAGAGATGGAGAGCTACAATTCCATACAGGATTGTATTAAAAAGGTACATCGATAATTCCACATTGTATATGTTTCATTGTCGGATCAGTTTGCGGTTCATTATGCAAGCTATACTAATTGCCACGATGCTGGTTGCAGGCAGCTTTGTCTGCTTTGTTACCTATTTCCGATGATAAATTCCGCGCCGTCCTCTCTGCATGTTTTGCCGCGTACAAGTAGCATGCTCGCTATAATCTCCATGGTGATTTTAAATCAATCGTGCTATATGGGCTTGTCTCCCGCAGCGAGACCCGTTTCTCTACGCGATAACGTACAGCGCAATATCGTGACAACGAGGCAATGAAACTAGCTATAAAGTATCACGTGTGCAACGGACATAGACGATTTTTAATACCTAATAAATAATCCAAAATCATTTCTCTCGAAATATTTCAATTCAACCATTTTAGTTAGGAATGGAAAAAAAGCACAGCAGTTTAACGCGTATACATGATGCCTCTTTATTAGCCAATGATGAAGCTAATCGTTAACCCTTCATTATTCGTGTAGGCTGTGTGTGTTCAGAATCTCAACTTTATAAAACCATCGCTAAAAGTATAAATATTTTTTTATATTATTATATATTATTATATATTATTATACTTAATATAAAAAAATTGTTTCACAATTAAACAAAATTTTTGCATTTATTTTTATCTAAAGAATGTATAGAATATTATCAATCTTTATTCAATTGTAAATCATTAAAGAGAACAATGAAAATTGAAATATAATACATATTGAAATGTCAGAAACATTCCGCGAGTAATTACATTAAAAGAGTCTGGTAATAGCTACCAAATGTTGAGTGAAATAATTCCAATCAAGTGTTTACAGTATATTATAATAAAAAATAATTTAATATACTTTCTAAATCTTTAGTAATTATTACCAAACGGTTAGTTGTATTAATTGTTATGTTTATAATACTTATTAAATATTTAGAAAAGTAAAACTAATTATCACACAACATTTAATTATTGTTAAACTCTTTTTTTTAGTGTACCTCAATTCTTTGAAGTCTGACTTTTTTTTATAAATGGAACATGTATTATTTAATTATTTTTAAAAGTTTGTGTGGGATATCGCTAAAAAATAAAATTGGAACGTAAAAATTGACAGATGAGACGCGAAACTCTTTGAAAAATGAAAAAATGTGAGTTTTATTTATCAAATAATATTATAATTAAAATGTTTTATCAATTAATTGATAATAAAACTGATAAAAGCTATATAGGAAGATTCAAAAATTTTCCTCGCATCTATAAGTATGAATAGTGTTTCTTCTTCAACAGTTATTTTTCCTATATATATTCACTAAAGTATAAAAGGCTTGAAATTTACGCTCATTTAATAATATATAATAAACAATTTTTAATAAAACTGGTAAAAGCTATATAGGAAGATTCAAAAATTTTCCTCGCATCTATAAGTATGAATAGTATTTCTTCTTCAACAGTTATTTTTCCTATATATAATCACTAAAGTATAAAAGGCTTGAAATTTACGCTCATTTAATAATATATAATAAACAATTCACTTCAACACAAGTCTTATTTGAACTGAATAACTTAGTATTTACCAAAGGTATAATTTTTTAAAGCTACTGATAATACCGCTATAGAAAGAATGAAAAAGTTACGTAAGTGATGTAGGGTTAATAAAGCAGTCTAATAAAATTGATAGAGCGTGCGAGCGATATTATTCTCGATTTATCGAAATCAGCATTCGCAGGTATCTCGTCGCGATTCGGTGCTGTACCGATTGTAAATTCATGAAGGAAAAGGAGAAGAGACGCCGCCACCCTACACCAGCCCCGTTCATGAATACCGAGGAGACAAAATCATGGGGTTGTCTCTCGGTCTAAGATGCCTCGCAGGAGCGGTGGCAGACGGCAACGGCAGTGACGTGATGGCGGTGCCACGTTCTTACTGCGGAGGATGCTAATGCCCACCCGGGCCTCCCTCGCTGCCTCCCTCGCAAAGGGTTGCCTTGTTTGCTGTAGGAACGGGCGAGCCTCCGAGCCGGTACTCGTAATTCATGGGACCGTAGATTATATCGGAGTCTACCCCCGGCGTGCCGCGCGCCCCCGGGACTCAATTAGATTCCCGTCAAACTGTTATTACAGGGAAGTGCCGTCCCGAATAAAATGCTTATTAATTACCGCAAGAATACCTTCCTCCCCGCAGCTCCTCGATCAAACGTCTTCGCGGTGAACATGGAAAGTGACGTCGGGAATGTTTTTAAGATGCTTTGAAAGATAAATGTTTGTTTGATATTAACGACGTTGTTCTAATTTTTTATGCCGTAATTTTGATTTTACATTATCAGTGGCTGTGAGTCTTCAGATGGCGAGATAAATCATGAACGTGTAATAACTTACGATGCTTAGAAGTTAATTCGTATAGTTTATAGAATATAATCTTTTTTGCAGGAACAACACAGACTTCTGTAAAAATCGTAGAGACGAACAAACTTGCGCGAATATATTGATACAATATTTCGTAAATATTATCAAGCATAATATAATAGTAATCGTTCGATATTTGATAATTAGTAATACTAGATAGATGAGTTCAATTTAAATTGTATTTTCTACCAGGGTTTGATTTAATTGATTTTTTCACGGTTTTAGTAACCAGTCTTGATTAATTATTATTATCAAACTTATTTTCAGTGAATAATAATAAATGACTTCCCATCCGACGATATTTTTTTGTAAAACGAGAACTTATGAAGATTGTAGGAAGTACATATAATCTATATGTTGTAACGCAACGATTCTTTTGCGGGAACAACGCAGATTTTTGCAAAGATCGTACTTTATAGGGACGATCGAAATGCACGATTGAATAAATGATCCACGCCCCGACCAAATCCACCATCTCTTTGGCAGGGCGACGGAGTCAGAGCCAATTTCTGTCTTGCCAGAGGTAACGCTATACCATGGCGCGATATAGATACCTGGTACATGGGTGCAAGAGCGAATATCGCGAATTCCCTTGTCCTCCATAGGGCAAAGGCATCCTACCATGGCAATTACCTACGGTACAAGGGAGTCGAGTAGCAATATCTGGACCGTTATTCAGTTCGGTTATCCCGACTGGAATGCTTTGTGTCGCCGACTGGCTGCATTTCCATCTGTGTAAACGAACGTCTATGAGATATTCACGCCATAAATTTTGCATTATCCCAAATAAATTTTAATCTCACGATAGACAAATCTGATGAAAATTCAATCGATTAAAAAGAGATTATGGAAAGAGATTCATCCAATAAGCTCAAATTCCTAATCTATAAATCGAAAAATAAACTTTAATTCTTATTTTCTGCTATTTCTCTCTATTGACGTTATTGAAATTTATTTGCTATTATTCCCCATTCAAAAATTGAGATTATAATAGAAAGGAATACGTGTAAGAAAGAAATTTCGAGAAACTTTGCCTCTAATCTCGATGACTAAAGACGTAATATCTTGCAAGATGATTTTTCCTTGTAATTTCACGTAATATATTTATACTTTGCAACATTTATTTCTTTTAAATCTGTCATGTTGTATACAAATTATATCAATATTAATTCTTCATGTAATGACATTGATATTAATTTCATAATTTTATGCTATAGAAGTATTCATTATAAACTTGTCAGTTACAATCTGAACTTTATAATTGTAGATTGCTGCATGTTTATGATTTAACTTGGAAATATGTCTCGTGTTACAACAGTAAGTTATTATTCTAAAAATTAGAAATCAGAACAACGTTAATACTTGGGAATTTTTCTAAAAGAATCTTTTACTTCAACTCTGAATTTTTCTAAGATTTGCAGCTAAAGCGATATCCTTTTAGGACATCATTTATATTGTAAAAGACTAAAAAAATGAAAACGGACAAAGCTAATGTAACCTCTATCTCATAACTCGCAAATGAAAAGATAATTTTTATGTAGCATGTCAACAGCGTGAATTCACGAATTAATCAATCTACATGTATAATCAAAACGAACGAGACGCATTCTTCCAGGTAATTCCATTTATTTCTATATGTACGAATCAAAATTGATATAACAATAATTGTTAAAGCTTCAATGTAATCAATGTTTAATTCGAGAGTAAAACAGGCTCGTAACAACGTCTAGATAATTAAAGCGATATATGTGATACATTTTTAAAACAAATACATAACATACAGCATCCTATCAACTTGCCACTATATTTTCCAACTTCCGCTTATGTTTTTGACAAATAAGACACGTAGACGGACGTTTCGGCACAATATGTAGACTATCGTATATTATCGAGAAAATCGCGAGATCGGCTTAACAAAAAAAAAAAAAAAGAAGAAGAAAGAAAGAAAAGAAAAACCCCGGAGAAAAAGCCGTCGCGTAACTTCCACCGATGACGGACCTGGTGACGTCGCAAGGAAAAACGAAGACATTAGCCGCACACATAGCCCAGGGGGTTCCCGTCTTCCGCGGAGGAGAGCGTTAATGTCCGCATACTCTCGCGATCGAATATGCGCGAGCGTCCCATCCGGCCGCGTGGACCGCGAGGTAGGGAACGCGTTGGTGGGAACATCTCCGCCTATGACGGATCCCTACTCCACGGCGGGTGAACGCCCCACGGATACGCCCCAGGAGCGAGCCCAGCGCGGCGTGGGTGGCAGGTACCCTCTCTCTCTCTCTTTCTCTCCTTTTCTCTTTCTATCCGAACGAGACGAATCGTTTCGGGACATTCCACCTACTGACCGAGACTCTGCGGACGCGGAGACGAGTGATTGCTCTGAGCGATCCGATTGATTCGACGTTGCCGAAAATAGCAACGCCGAATCGGCAAGCCGGAGGAACGATCGTTAGTTTGATAAAATTCTGAACATCACGCGGAAAAGGACAGTTTACTAGCGAGGCGCATCTTGCGCCATCGTGATGAAGCTCTATGGTGATGATAATTTTTGTTTTCTCGCAGTGCGAAAGCTGGACCAGCACATTTGCACTTGTTCGAACAAGTACAATGGCTGCGTTCGGGAGAAAAAGTAACTTTGAAATTGTTGTAAAATTCTTGAATACGATTGATCTTAGTTCCTCATCCGAGCAGAACAACAAGCCATTATGACTCCAAAATGATCACTAAAAGTCATTTTTCATTCATTTCCGATTCATTTTAATGTCATTTTGACGTTATTGTGACTTGTTTTACTTGAGCACTGAATCTGGTATAAACGAATCATATTAAAGAAATCTTGTAATAATTGTAAAGCTGTTTTTTCTACTAAACGCAGGGAATCATTAAACATTCTTTTCAAATGAAGATAATACAAGTTTTTTTATCTAATATTTTTGCAATAATCGTGCACGTCGTAGTTACATTATTGGACTACGATTATACGACGTGGTGTTAGAATTTATAATTATCATTGTAATAAAGATTCTGAGTGACCACAACGCGATTATAACAAATACAATTAATGAAAGAATTATGCAAAAGAAAATGCGTCATTTATAGTATAAAAATGACGCGTTAAATAATCATACTGATGATTACTTTTTTGATTTTATTGGAGAAATTTATTTAAGATAAATCGTAAGAATAGTTTAGTCTTTAAATAGCGATATTAATTTTTATCGCTTCCTTTTCCCTTCTACATAAAAACCCAGGTATAAAATACAAAATTAATGCCATTTTAATTAAAAAAATTACTTAAAAATCATTATATCACGTCAAGAATTTATCATAAAATCATCGTCAAATGAAATCACTATAATTTCTCCAAAAATGGCTTCTATTTAATGTCTTTATCTAATTATGATATAATTATGATTTTGTTCCATCTAGGTAATTAAACAGTCAACATCTCGCGATAATCATTTTACTTACCGCAATAATTCTATATAACTATTATTATCATTGGATATTGTTATTGTAAGGAAAGCGCTTACCTTAATTGTTTTATACCTCGCGCAATGCTCTTAATTTTATTTTGCCACCGCAAAAGTCGCCCCCGTAAATGAACGAGTAAACGAGTTCCAACTATCGGGTCACAAATGAAAGATCTAAATTCAACGAACGTGCAGAAATCTCCTGCGGAATCGAGGACTCTCTCCCTCCCCCTCTCAGGGATTCAGGGGTGGCGCAGTAACCAGCAGCCAGCAGGCGGTGGTCGGAAAAACAGTTGCGAGAGCACAAAAGCCCGTCGCCTGTCTAACGAGCGATTAAGCTCCACGTCGACGAGCGACGGCGACGAGGACGAGAACGAAGACGGTTGGCACGAAAAATGTCATAAGATGGCATTGTGCCCGGCGTGGCACTCGTGGCTCCATTGGCGCGTACACGATGGCACATTGTTTATCGAGCGGCTGGCACACAGGCGCGCTGCGCACTCGCGGCTTTTGTCAAATTATGCCAATGCTCTTTCCCTCCCTCCCTCCCCCTCTCCCTCTCTCACACTCTCTCTCTCTCTCTCTCTCCCTTTTTTTTCTGCGCTCGAACATAGGGCACGTATGTACCCATCAACATGTCGGACCTATCCGGAGAGGAAGAGAGAAAGGAAGGGAGAGAGAGAGGGAGAGAGAGAGAGACGAGAGACCACTCGACGAAACGTGCGACGAATGCACATTGCACAGGAGAGAATAATATCGCGCGCGATTCCCACACACGGAGCGCCTGCGGCCCACCAAGGGCGACGGTGGGCTCTGCACCCCACGACGAAGACGAGTAGTGAAGGTAGTGAAGGTATTCGGAGGCGTTTTCCGTGAACGAGAGTGTCGTTATTTCCGCGAGACTGGACGGCCGGGAGTCAAGGAGTCGATCACGCGGTGGGGCGCTCTCATTCTCGCATGGGGGGCCGCAGGTCAACCGCGGATCGGGAGCGGGTTCGCAGGTGAGGCCCTGTCCTCGTCCTGTAACTCGGTGCGGGACATTATCGACGGGCGGATGCCCTGCGCGGGAAACGTCGCGGGGGGGCTACGATTGTTACGAGATGGGAGTCAATCGACGTCATGTTAGTGCCTATATGTCGTCACTGAGAAACATTTCTGGTCTGTGAAAATGAAAGAACCAGAAGATTCTACCCAAGTAGAAAACAAACTAAAAATTAGTTAGAAATTCTGGATACTAGCTAGTTTCTGGCTAGTTTGACTGGCCAGAAACTGACAAGTTTGGGCGACGCTTGCTTTGCCAATAACTGGACAGTAAAACTAGTTAATTTCTAACAAGATTTTGACTGGTATCTGACCACTTTTAGATTATTTTTTTAAAGAGTTTCTATCTAGTTTCTTAATTTTTTTATTCTATGAACAGTTTTTAAGCAGTTCATAACCATTTTCAAAGCAGTTTATGGCTTGTTTCTGATCAGTTTTTAACTAGTTTTATAATAAATTTTTTAGTCGTTTTCTAACCAATTTATGACTAATTCTAACTAATTTTCTGAGAAAATTCTAAATAGGTTTAACCTATTCTTAACTAGTTCCTAACCAATTCCCAAGCAATTTTTATAGAAATATAATAACAATTAAATTAATATAATTAAATTAAAGTAATATATTAAACTGTTTACGAATTTGATGTGTTATATACAAATTAAAAATTAGATATTACGAGATATTAGGAAATATTTACATGTAATATATAAGTTACACATATCTTTCTTAACAGCTGCTTTTATATATTTATATTTTCTTTTTCGTTCTCTTGCTGATAAATAACGTGTGTACATCCATTTTACTTAAATCCATTTTACTAAAGGAATATATGGGACTAAAGTTTTTTGTTAACCGTTTTGAAAGTTTTAAAATTTCCAACTATATAAAAAATTGCAGCGCTTGAAATAACACGATAATTAGTTTACGTGAAACAATAATTTATACTCCTATCTCTTTATTATCGTTCCGATTTCTACATTTCAAACGGAAAAATTCCTCGAAGTCTCTAATGCGACGCGTAATGTGTCCCAATACGTTCTCGAGTGTTTAATCGCGCTCTTGTAATAAACGTGTCGTTATTACTTTTTTAAAACATTTATAAGATTGAGTTTCGAAAAATGATACGAAGCCACACGGCACGAATTACGACCAGCCTGTGCGGCAACTTTGCGTAAACATCGCGTTATAATAGGGAGTTTTTGCAATACCGTTTATCCAGATACGGTGAACGTTAAGGTTAGGTTATCTTCTTCTTAACAACTAATTAAGAAAAGGATAACATGGCTTTAGCGTTCACCGTATCTGAATTCACGTTATTGCAAAAACTCCCTAATAACAAACACCGGCCGGTATCGTCATTACAAAACGTTTAAACTGTATTTTTTAAATAGAGCTGAATATTTTATTTTCTACATCCTCAAATCGATTTGAATAAACGGGGATTATTATCGCAACGGATTGTTTCTTTATATTTAAACTCGTTATACTCATTTAAGAGAGCACGTCTAAGATATCTTATAATTGTTACAATAAATAATTACTAAGGTAGAGAGGATATTATTTCGTGCGATATACATATCGTTCATTTGTTATAATAACGACATAACTTAATAATTGTTATTTTATTAGAATTGCTTGCAGGAAGAGAATGGTATTAGAAAAAAAAAAAGGAAAAAACATACTTTTATTCCTCTCCAATCAGTCACTACATCAAAATTACATATTAATAAAACAAATTGAATGGACGGATAGGTCATAAAAATAACTAGAATAAAATCAATTCGATAATATAGCGTATTTCTAATAACATATCATTTATAACTATTAATAATTTTTATTAAATAAGGTAGTCATCGGAATTAAATTATAAACATTGAATTTATGTGACATCCGAGAAAATTTTGATTCAACACGCGAATAACACATTCGTTGTTATGCAAATTCAAAACCGATAGTTTCACGCCCTTTGATTCCGTGAAGATCTCTCCGCCGGCAAACCAGCACGAATGACAAACAATGAATGCGAATTCAACAATTCTGGCCATCCGCACTATTCACGAATCATTCAATCGGCATAATGAATGATTTAAAAAATAATGCATAAATACCTGATAAAAAATTGTCCGTTCCACATGATTGCTCACTCGATGTTCTCAGACCGTCTTTTCCTTTTCTCAGGATGCTATCAGGATCCTTCGTTGTACTTACACAACACACACACTCGCGAAAATACGGCACTCTCGTTTAAATGTATTCATTTCATTGCGAAATAACAAGAAATAGCAAGAAATCGTTGTGCGATTGCAGGAAACTCCGCTTGATATTCGTAATGTCTCACAATTAAAGTCGCAATGAATTTTGAAAGTTTCCAAAGAGAATCACTGATATAGAAACTTTTCTTTTACGAATAACATCGAATGAATTTATCTCTACATATTTTCATATTGAATATTAAATTAACGATTTTACAAATTAAACGACTCGCCGTTTCAATTCAAAATCGGCTCGAAAAATATTTATCATAAAGTTTCATTAGTTGATTTATTTAATCTGTATATTATTCAGTAATTCGTATTATTCTATACGTTGTCGATTTCAAAATGCCAGACAAATTACATTTTACTCTGACGTGAGTATGGTATACATGATGATTTTCCAGTCCTTTATTAAGCCGATGTGTCCAACACTAATTTTTATCACTTTTACGAGTAAACAAAAATTATTAAGGGATTCTTAATAATCTTGCATGTATACTTTAACATCTTTAGATTGTACACTAAGAAAAATTTCTAGTTGAAAATGAACCAGAATTTTAATTATATCCATCAAAATTCTGGTTATCTCAACTAGAATTATAATAGATTTAGCCAGAAAATTCTGATTTGTCTATTTTAAACCACAATTTCAATTAATACAAACTCTTTTTTTAGTGGAAAGCTGTGTATTACAAAAATGTATATACATAAATGTTAAAACTAATTATTCAATACTTCTAGTCAAAGAAAATAAATGTACAGAATACGAATTAAATATAAATATCAAACACATTTCTATCTCACTTTAAGTTCCAAAAGAGTACACTAGTTCAGCCATAGAAAACAGACCTCTAATCTAATGGCGAATTCAGTACACATGCACTGATTCCGCTCTAGTAGGTCTGTTCGCGTTGCATGAAATCCCCAAATATCTTTGCACTTAAAATGAAATAGATATATATTTGGCTTTGAAAAGAGAGAAAGCGAAGATGCCGAGTGCAAAAAGTGCGAGCAATGCGAACAGACCTAGTGCTGCCCTGACATGGTGCGAGTGCAGAACCACTTTAGTGCTATGTCAAATTGCAGAAATGTCAGCGCAATATTTCTTGAACTCGTTCAGTTAATTCGGTTGGTCCGAACATAAATTCAGCACTACACTCAGAAAAAGTTCGCACTCACCCCTACAGCACAAAAGTTGCAGCAACACTGCTACAACATTACAGTAATATTGCACGTTGTAATAATATTAGACTTGTTCTTTTTGGCCGAACTTTTGCACCAGTTCATCTTTTTTCCTCTTCTTTCCTCCTAAAGAAAAAAGGAAGAAAGATGAACTGGTGCAAAAGTTCAGTCAAAAAGAACAGGCCTATTGCAGCGTTATTACAGCTATATTGCTGTAAGTTCCGTGCTGTACGGGCAATGCGCACTAGTGCGGTCTATCGAATTCGCTGTACTTGTCACGAAATTTCGAAAGGTAATACAAAGATTTGTGGAGCGTCGCACACTGCTACCTGCTCGCTCGAGTGTCGCGGGGTGAGTGATAGCGCGTCGACCTTGCTCATTGTTAACGGCCGTACCATGAACATAAACATACCGAGATGGCGCGCCAACAGTCTCGAATGCCGAAATAATATTTAAATTTAACGTACAGTGAGAGTATTCGTACAAGGAAATTTTTTATACGAAAAGTCTTATTTGTAGAAAATAAACATTAATTTTATACAATGAATACATTCTGTTCTAACATATACAAATGAGCTTCGCATGTATTTCTGATATTATATCACGGAGAGAATTTTCTTTTAAAATTTACCCTGAAAATATGGTGGTACAATACAATATTTTAAAGATTTTTACCATGCGCTTCAGTAAAATTGATCAAACTTATTTTATACTTTGTTGTAATTTTATTAATGAATGAGAGAGATTTATATTAAAATTCGTCGAAATATACAATGTTGTCCCACGGCTGTCATATTTTCAGGGTAAATTCTAAGAAAAAATTCTCTCCGTGTAAGCTAAATTTCTCGACTGTACGAATACTTTTTGAGCATCCAATGGAACTTTTAATTTTCGCTTATTTTTCAGATGATATATTTTCAGATGATAATTAATACACATTTTTTTGGTATATATAATTTTAAGAAACATACAATCTATTTTATACTTTATGAATAAATTGTTAATTACCCAGCAAAAAATTATCATCAATTAAACGTCGAATCGACGTCGAATTGGTGTTGAAATCACCATATCGATATCGATTCGACATCAATTCGATGACTCATTTCTCGCTGGATAATATTTAATTTTTAAAAATAAAGTTTTTTTAAAAAATATATTCTCTGTACGAATACTTGTTGTACTCACTGTACGTATATCACGAAATATGTAAGTAAATGCTGAATAATCAGTCCGTTGCGTTTTAATATTCGTCGCTATATGTATAAGTGAGCTCTCTCTATTATTTTTTCTTTCTCTAGACTCGTTACATCTTACCTTAAATAGATATCTTAATTGTTACATTAAGCGATTATTAGCTCATACAACTAAAGATCCATGAGCGTAATGATCACTTATAATATCTCGTTCGATTTGTTCCTCTTTAGAACTAAACCAGTATAGAATAAGAGTTACAGATTACTATACTATGATAATTATTTTCTCAATGATGCTGTTTAAATATAGTAATTAAGTCCGTGAGATATTTGAAGTGCGATGTGTTATTATATCGCATTGCGTTTCGAATTTCTTACGAACTTAAATGTAATTTGCTTGCCATTTTTAGATACATCACTCATTTGTTACACAACAATACAATTAAAAAAAAATAAAATTTTCCAGAAAAGAGTTCGAATATTTTGAGTCATTGAAATATCGTTGGAATTATTAATTTTAGTAATTTGATTTTGTTGAAATCTTTGTATAATATTATAACTGAAAATCTGAATAAATGTGGAATATAAACCTTACAAAAAATTACTGAAAAAATTTAACATTGAAAAATATTTTAATTATTTTATGTACAATATTAAAAGCACTGTGTTTTTAGCGTTTTTAATACTCCAAATAAGTAATTAATTTTAATAATAAATTGGTCAGTATTAGATTTTTGTAAAGAAATATGTCATTAAAACTGTTTTCATCCATTTAGATTTGTATAAAACTGCGTTATATAATTGATGGATCATAAATCGCAGATAATCTGGCTACATTAGCTTGATTTGTGCGGATTTAACCGTTTACAATTATCTGACACGTGCTATTTAATTGTTGTTTTTCGAAATATCAACCATTTTGGACGCTGTTCAATAATTTGGATATATGTAACGTAATGAAACAGCGATGAGAAATATTCTATAATCACGTAGCGTATTTCATTACTTTATTTAATAAAAATTGGTAATAATTATAAATTATATGTATTATAAAAAAACACGTTATAACATCATATTAATTTTATTCTAATCATTTATATAGTCAGCTCGTTTATATTCACTTTTTTTATTAATAATTTGATTTTATTGTGAAATCTACATGCATTGATATAACTGTAAATTTAGATAAATGAATGCAATATGCCATGAAAATTAAATTGTTATAAATGCTAAATTCATGAGATATCGCAAAATCTAAACTAAACTGCAAATTAATTCAAAACTATTACTTTTTTAATCTTAAATAATAGCAGTGTATGACACTGATTAGTAAAATCATTACTTTCAAAGATATTTTTTCGTGTTTTCTGTTACATGCTATTATCACCTGCTTAGTTCGCTCTTTAAATTCTTGACGATAAGCGACAATATTATTCGAAAAAATTTTGTGATGAGAGATTCGTAGAACGAGTTCGACGAATCCGTCGCGGTGACTGTGCTAAACCGGGCCGCTTTGTGCCGCGAAATCGAATAGAAGCCGACATTTGTATACGGTACGCGCGAGCGCGGGGGTACGTTTAAAAGTACGACGCTGAGGGATCCGGGCTTCGAGGGTGGGTAGCGATTGAGCTCTCGAGCACTTGAACACGAGCTGAGAAGAAATGCGGGGAGAACAATGGACAGAGGTAACCAGGAGCTGGTGCTGCGTCATCGCGGTGCTTGGAGCCCGTCCCCGGTTCGTCGCCGGTAACGAGATGCGCCCACGAAGGGCTCACTCACCTTTCCGTAACCCGTCATGTGGACCGACCACCCACCGGTTTCCCTCCAAGATGCTCGTCCTCCTCGGCGCCGCATTATCTAA
Organism: Trachymyrmex cornetzi; assembly: GCF_001594075.2. Classification (NCBI taxonomy): domain Eukaryota; kingdom Metazoa; phylum Arthropoda; class Insecta; order Hymenoptera; family Formicidae; genus Trachymyrmex; species Trachymyrmex cornetzi. Next base: position 1,379,295 of record NW_017300059.1, on the reverse strand, counting down.
CGATCGTATTAAGTCGATAGCGGTATTAAATACGCGTGTAACGTTCCTCTCATTTGTCACTATTTCTGTTTAATATTATAGAACCACTGGCACGTCTTTTTAATCGTAAGAGCCATCACACACAAATGACATAAGCTGCATAACCACGGCATAAAGCTGATGGACCAATGAGCATCTTATGTAAATCGATATGGCGTTTTTATGTCGAATTCTTGTTCATCCAGCGGCTTTATGCTATGATTATGCAACTTATGTCATTTTGTGTGTGCACAGTAAAAAAGAAAATGTTAATTTTAACATTTTTTTACATGTCCCAGGAGATCCACTCTAAATTTTAAGTTGAAGTAACTCATTCGTCTTGTGTTATTTATTAACGAACTAGTAATGTTAAATAATTGACACAATACTTTACATTTATATTTGTTATTTTGACTTTAGGGATGATTTAAAACTAACATATAAAATAAGTAGAGTACATGGAAGAGCAGTAACTCGTAAGAAAATGTTAATAAAACATTTTTGTTCGTATAATGTGAATGAAAAAATTCTTAGATATTAAATTGACTTTGAGATATATATAAATTAATTAAAACAATTGTGTTAAAAACACTCAAAATAATATTCCATTTTTAATTGACATACGCAATTGTTAAGTTAGAAAGGTGATATGAATCTAACACATCAAAATGTTACAAAAATAATAACATATCGGTTGATTTTACATTGAAGTAATAATCAAAATGTGGTAACACAAGAAAAATTCTACTATGGACGCACGATTTTTTACTGTGTGATGGCCCCAAGTGTTCCTCTCTTCGGTTCATATTTTCCGTTTTTAATTTGTTTTGTACGCACTGAGAGAAAAGTTTTTGATATTTGTGATATGTATAATTACATGTAATATGGTTGTGTAAAAAATGACTATTATAAATTGTAGTTAAATGATTATACTAAATATTATAAATTACAGTTAAATTGTAGCAACTGTAACTGTTTTTATAATAATGTAGTAATAACTATAATTTATAGTCATTTTCAGTGGCAACTAATATATTTGTTGAGAATTGAGAACCATAATATATAAGAATTATTATTACTAATTTATTATATCAATTATAGTAAAATGTGATTACCGTCACAAATATCAAAAATTTTTTTTTCATTATGAGTATAAGTAAAATAAAAATCGAAAGTCTCGTTTCTATTCATTAATTAAAATTGCATGATTATTTTCTTTTAATTACGAGAGAATATATATTTTTGAAGCAACGAACGTAAGCGTGGTTTTAATTGCGAGAAAAGTGTTGGAATTTGTGTATAATTACATGATGAAATAATTAAAGAGCTCCCTGGAAAAACATTGCAATCATTTTTTGAGTAAAGTGATGTTTTAATTTAAAAAAATTTTGTTTGTGCACATGTTCACATATTTTTTTATTTCCCGTAAAATTAAAAAAATGTTAGATACAACAATTTCTTCTCTAAAAAGCCTTTCAATTATGATTAGAAATTTCATTTTTATATTTATTAATACTGTAATAATAGTAATAATAGTTATATTTATAGTTCTATAAAAAATGTATAGTTGACACTGAATATGACAAATTATACTTAAATTGTGCAATTGCGATCTTTTTTTTTTTCGGTGCGTTAATCGAATATGTGATAATATTTTCATAATGTCGATTTTTAAATATAAAGGAAGATAGCATGAATTTTGGATGCGATTTACGTTCATTCAATAGAATCGTAATAAAAAATTTCTTTTAATCCTAATCAGTATTCTCGGGTTCAGTTTGACGTGGACATTTTCTTCAACTACATTGGGAAAAATTATTTATAACAAATGTTTTTCACAACTTTACATAATTTTAAATGACATAATCTTATCCTCGGATTTCCAAAAACAAAAAAATCGTTTAATTACATTAACTTTAAGCAAAGAGTACTAATTTGAAGTACACTGAATTACCCGCGAATTGGATTAGTTAAGAAAATTTCGGAGCGAAACGTTTTAGGGTTAAAAACCGATTAAAGTTAAAAACGAACCGTTCAAAGAGCGTAACTGAGCTTCGGAGGAGAAACCGGGAAGAACGTCTCGTCGTACCGTTGCGTGCTGCGACGTGCCACTTAAAAAACAAACTGAAGAGAAAAATAAAAAGAATTATCGGCAGCTGCTTGATCTTTCCGCGCGGTCTCGTATGCGTCTTACAAACGATTCTCGGGCAATGCCTGCTTATTAAACGGTGGCAGCGTTATTCTCGGATAGAGGGAACGCGAAGCGGGAAGGTAGAAGAAAGCCGCAGGCGGCGTGCACTTGGCTACTTGGCATTTACATCCACCATCCATTTCGCGCAACGGCTCTTCAACAAACCCCCCTCGTTCTTCAAGCTTTAGATGCCTGCGTCCGCGTGCACGAGTGCGCACGTTTTTACGTTAGTCGGCAAAGCGCGCGTACGCACGTTTCTCGTGCGTGTTTCTTGCGAGCGCGTATATGAAATGAGACGGGAACACGGAGAGGAGGAAAAAAAGCGAAGGGAATGTGAGAGAGAGAGAGAGAGGGAGAGGTAGAAGAGGACTTCGATGTGCGGTCATACGCGATCACGCGAGGTGAGGGCGCACCTGGACCTTCTTTTCCATGTGCACCCAAGAGTCCTCACTGCCTTCTATTCCGCGATTCAACCGCCTATTCATAATATATACGATCGTATAGTATATATATATATATATATACTCACTAAATCTGAATCAGTGGATAGTCACTAATTACCCAGTGGCATACTTGGCACTGATATCAGATTTAGAGAGTATATATTAAATTATAGTTGACCTAAAAATGATTATAAATTATTAATTGCAATCATTTCTTTTGGCAATAATAACTATAATTATATATATATCTAGGGTTGCCAACTAATACATGTATAGTTCGCGAGCGTCGCTTCAGACTTCCAACATTTTTGCGGGCAATTTTAATTTCAGCTCCACGCATTTTTACAAATTGTAGCGCAGATGGTAAAATTCTGTATGTGAATATTGCAAAGAAAAAAAATATATATATGTATTAAAGAAAAAAATACAATAAAAAAATTTTATAAAATTTCTTAATGCTCTATCAGTCTTCTTTCGAATCGAATTTCGCGCAACAACCATGCACGTACGAACAAGTACGTTGCGACGACTTATATTCGACAAGCCTTGCTGGGCTGAGAGAGTTTCGGACAATGGAGAGGAATCGAGAGAGCGGCGTACCTGATAAGCGACCGCAACTACTAGCCTAGGGTAGATCTCGGTGCAGATTTCATCAAAGCTTTATTTCATCAAAGGGACAATAACGGAACCGCGATAACGTCGATTGTCGTATGGGGAGACGTATTTTCGCCCTTACAGCGATAATTTGTAGTAATAAAAATCTATCGGTCCATAAATTCCTAATTAACCGAAAATAGCTTCGCTAAAAAGTCAATAAGATGTCCAATAATAACATAAAAAAGGATAATAGGATTCTTTTATCCTAAATAATGTACAATGTGTTCTTGATTTAATTCTATTAAATTATCTGCACGTAGCTTTTTCTTTAGAAGAAAATTAATGTCGATAACTATTTAAATTATTTGAAATTTTTATTAATTTTATTTTCTTATATAAAATCGTATCTTTTTATAGTCGATATTAATTATATCCTAATGTTTAAAAAGTCTCAAATATTTATTAGGGGTTAATATCAGAGCTTACCGACTCGTTCGAGGAATGACAGGAAAATATAAGAATTTATGGATAAGTATAATTCAGTTATTCAGTAGCCTTCATTTAAAGAAATATCGTGTATTTCAATACAGAGTGAGAATTCCAAATGCCTGTTCGGTCATTCGGAGATACATAGATCTATCGCTATACACCGGCACTGCATTTAGCACGCATCGCTGCGCACCGCAGTTTCACATGCAAAATCCAATGCGACGTGACGTTTATATCCCTAATTCAACCAATATTTTAATGCGTTAGCCATTAATATACAATACACAAATTATATGTTCGTCAACGTACCCGTTCTAATAGTCAAATATGAGGAAATACAGAAATCCTATCGATTATATTATAGTAAAGAAAGAACAGTTTTGCTGAAGTATACAAAAATTAGGCCACAGATCTGAAGATAATTATGTTCACCCCAAAAAATATTCTACAATACCATTTATCAGTTCCGTGTTAATGTCAGAATTTTCCATTTATATATGACTTCAAGAGGAAGTTCTTTACTCTACAAAGTAAAGGAATTTCGTAGAACTTATAATTCTGAGTGTTGGATAAAAAAAATAGTTATGTAAAACGCTCAAGCATGACGATAATGTTAACAGTTTTGATGTTCTAGCAATCAGCTTGAGCATCCTACATAATAATTAGGTATTTTCAGATCTGCATTTGACCTAATTTTTATATACTTTAGCAAAACCATACCTTCTATATACAATTGATTATAAACGTGCAACCTGATCAAATATAAGCGATGAAAAACGTCAATATTGAAATTAATTTCATGACAGACTTCCGCCGATACGTCTATAAACACGAAAGCAAAAGTAATTAAACGTCTGTGTATCGGAAGGATGTACAATATTCATACATCATTATCATGCGATGTTCAATAAATTATTATACACCGTTAGATAAATTATTAAAAAGACCATAGCAATAAGAAAACAATATATAACTTAAGTAATAAAAGAATTCACGAAAGAATGAGATTAAATCTATTTTTATTATACAATTTAATCTGTCGTTCTTGAAAGTATCAGACTGATCGTTCGTAAATCTTTTTACGTTTTTTTTATATGACATAAATTTAATCCATGGTATGAATTTTCACGTCATGAATTGTTTCCGACAAGTGCAGCAAATACATACACGTTATGTCAGGTTTTGCGCGTTTCCTCTCTGTTACGAATTTTCCGATAAATTGGAATGTTTCAGAGTAAAAATTTAACAGGAAAAGCATAAATGGATATCAAAATTTTCTTTTTTATTGAAATTGAGTCGTACTTTAACAAAATTGTCATTCCGTTGCCATGATGATTTTATAAATCGAAGATTGTGGTCACAGAAAATTTATTCGAAATTTGTCAGATAAACCTATTTATAATTTTAGATACAATTTATAATAAAAAAGTTTCATGACTATTTCGTGCATTCTGCGTGTACATTTATAATTGTAAACACTGATATTTCATGTACACGATCTTCAAAAAATTATAAACAGAAATACGTAATGTTATCTTCGAGATAACATCGCGTTAGAAAAGACATCCGCTGCAGCATTCGGGATTTGCAGTACTCCAAAAAACGCAGTGCTCGAGCAATGCCGATAATCGCGTATTTATTGCACTGAAAATTCTCCGAGTACTTCGGCCTGCCTCACTGCATTCAAATTAACGCATTCCTTTAGAACGCGTACTTTGACAATGATCCTTAAATATTAACTAGACAATTATTATGTGTGCGGTGATTTCTTATAGAAATCGTTCTTAACTATTATACGATGTACGACAAAATTAGTCGACCTCTTACTGTAACATCTACATCGATCGTCGCCATGCATCTCGGTGGCCTCCTCCACCTCCTGCTCCACCTCCTCCACCTCCTCCACTTCCTCCACTTCCTCCACCTCCTCCCCGAGTTGATGAGTAATTCTATAACATGAGATAAGCAATCTCAACTAAAGCTATCGTCTTATTTTAATGTAGTACTTTGTTAAATAGTTTTCTTTATTTCACAATATCGTTTAGAAAAAAAAACGAAAAGCCCTTGTTTCAGCTACCTTTTTATTTCAAAGTCACATTTAATTGGCAATAAAATTAAAAGCAAAAATTACAACACAAAATATTAAAACACAATTTTAGAAGAAACAACTAACTTCGATTTTTCTCTTTTCCCAGTTTTATCACGCTTAACTCTTAATTTCAATTATGCTTTCTCAATACTGATTAGATATTCTTTACTTAATTTAGCAAGTATTACGTGGCCTCCAAGAATTCTTATTACAGAAAGAACAATTTTGCTGAATCTAAACATTTTCTTGCCGAAATATCTGAAAAATCTAAATACAGATCTGAAAATAATTTTGGATCACCAAAATAATGATATATGTCGATCAATCTGGTTACAATAATAGAATGTCAAAATTTTTGACGCAAAATTTCTCATCACGTTTGACTGTCTTAATTGTTTTGATGCTTCAACAAAATTATTTTCAGATCTGCATCTAGCCAAATTTTTACACTTCAGCACAAGTAATTCTTTTCATATACGCCGTTCAGTTCATATTACATAGAAAATGCGAATGTAAGACAAACAAAAAAATGAAAAAACATACCCCTCGCTGACTGTGGTAGCCGTGCTGTGCATTCTGGTGCTGTGTATTCTGGTAATTGTTCCGCGAGGATTGCTGGCGATTATCGTAATTATGACGATGATACTGATAGTCCGAAGACGGATAATTCGACTGACGCATGCCATAACTTGGTCCTGATGATGCCCATGATCTACGCACATGACTCGAACTGGCGCTGTTGTAACCACTGTTGTATCCGGACTGGTATTCATTCCGATAACCTGGAAGTAAATGCACGCGGGAACACATTAAATATGCAAAGGGAAAGTCCATATACCTATATTTGCGCATATAGAAATAATCGAGCGGCAATAAAGGCCCAAAAAGTATATCCGGCTTAGGATTTAATCTCTCAATAAATATTTTCATGAATTAGTTGCACAGAGAACACGTAGTTATTCTCAATAATTAACATAGAGGCATGCGAGAGGGACGGGAAAGGGAGACAAGAGCGGGCGCAATAAAGCTGGCTAGATGAATGGGAGCGTGCCGGCGCGTGTCCCTAGTTCCCAAATAATATGCAGCGTGCGTAGGACTCGGTAACGTCACTCGATAAGCACTCGGCCACGTCGTGAAACGTCATAATAGCGCTACCAGACCTATCGTTAATAAGGGATTTTCGAAAGCGCACTTGGACGGGGAAGGAGAGCGAGATGCACGGCGTACACACGGCACTCTCGGTGTGTCGTCAATACCTACTGTTTCCAGTTTAAACATTTCCAATATTGCCATTGACGAGAAACGTCCGATTCCCTCGCGCCCTCTTCTCTCTCAGAAGTCGATAGAAAAATTGGTAGCGAGATATAATGATTGCACTGACAAAAGGACAAAACAGTACGTCGCTGCCGATCCACGACTATTACCACCTTTGAATATTCATAGCGCTCGAGCGTTCGAATTGCGAGATTGTCATTGCTTTATGGTTGTGTTCAGGGGGAATCCGGAATAAGAGAAAGCATCACGTTTGTTTGATGTGTCGCCACGGATGGAGCTGAATTTTAATTGAATTGATTGCGCGCACACGCGGCGCGTATATTCTTCAGTTAATTAACACTTAAGTAGAGCGTTACTTTGACAGAACTTTAAGTTTATGGGACTTGGTTACGCAAGGATATGGAGAAAAACACAAGTGATGGCGACTTTAATGGATGGACAATCATACTGTATCTGTATAGAATTAATCCTTACCGTACTAATATGGGTAACTAGTGACCGAGCGCTTCCTGTTCGTGCAAGTTTCTTTGAGTCTTTCGGTAATTATAAATTTTACTACATTTTATTATTTTCCAAAATAAAGAGTCAATATTTATTCTAGAAAGTTGAAAGTATGTTGGTGAATTTTTAGAGATTTTTTAAATTATTTTGAAGAGGTGAAAAAACGAAGAGATTTGAAGTGACCCTTGATGAGGCACCAAATTGTAGATGGTATGGTAAGGGTTAATGTTGTATGTAATAGAATTAACATATATATACGTATAATTGAATATTTTACAATTACTGCATGAAAAAAAAACGTGCTGAGCCTTTATAACTATCTCACTACGTCTTTTTCTCTGGCAATAAATATACGCAGCGTGCAAAGTTGAAAGATCGCGATAAATGATCCCTCTCGGTGCCTTCGTGAGAGAATCGATGCAAAGACTGACCAGAGAGATCTCGCGGTTTGAAGGAAGTGGCGCTTGGCGAGGAACGCTCTGTATTGTCCGGTGATTTCTGCTCAGTACTTCGAGTCACCGTACTACATACTTCGACGCCAGCAGCATTCGCGCGAAGTGGCGTAACTCTTTAACCCCCGGGATTCAGCGGCCGTGCATACAAAGGCTATCACTGACGCACGATAATCGTATAGTTTGGTGCAATCGAGCTCGTAATAGGAGTCGGCAAACACCGTTCGATATCATCGAAGACCGAAGGGGTGATCTCGCTTTTGAATACCATACAGTTATCTGTATATGCGTGAGAGAGAGAGAGAGGGGGGGGAGAGTACATTACCCTTTTTCTTCCACCCCGACGTTTCCTCTCATTCTTTCGCGGCAACAATAACATCCCCCGTAGGTTCCAGACGGCCCGCGCCCAACGATTTCGATCCCCAACGGTAATCCTCACCCACAGCCTCCGATAGGGGAAAGGAAGGAGGGTTTAACAGTTTACACGTCGGATCATCCCTCGTTATTGTTGCGTTTATGATAATAATGCACCGCTACGGCCGGCTCGCGTGTTGCTCGATTCGTTTCAACCCTATCGCGAACCAAACTCGAACTATGTGTGCTCAGATAGGTAGTTAATTAGATCTTCGATATGCGATACATTCGTCGAAATCCATCGCATTAATCGTTCGTGAACGCTAAAATTATTTAACCAGAGAATAGTTTAAGGAATTAATAAACGAATTTAGATCCTCAAAAATTATTCTGCAATATTAGTACAGTAATAAACATAACAAAAATGTTCAAGTATAAAAAGATTAACATTGCAAGGTACAGAATAGTTTAAGAACAATTTTATTTTTAAGGAAAGGAGAGATTCTTTTCTGATTTTATTATGTTTTAGAAATAGTTATTGAAAATATATCGTTCTCTTCGCGGAAAAAATCATTTGCTGAAGTATCGAAAAATTTAATTAGATATAGATCTGAAAATGTGATTCAGTAAACTATCGTAATTATTTATTTAATTAAATCTTTACCGAAATCGTTCTTTCTGTGTTTTTTAAATATACATAAAACACTTAAAATTACGTGGAAATTTATAAGCTTTGCTGAAGTATCTAAAAATCAGATAGATACAGATCTAACAATAATTTTATTAGACTATCAAAATAATTATGTAGGAGGCTCAAGCTGGTTACTAGAATGTCAAAATATTTTGCCAGTTCATTCTGATCATGCTTGAGTTTTCTATAATTATTTTGATGGTCCAACAAAATTATTTTCAGATCTTCATTTAAATCCTTCTTTTATCTAAATTTTTAGATACTTCAACGAAATGGTTCTTTAAAGAATTTATAAAAAACGTAAAGAATAAAAAGTAAAATAAGTGTGATGTAAGTGTATACAAAGAATTTCCTTCAACCGAATAAATATAATTACGCGATACATGGCAGAATATTTTGTGGTTCGATCGAAATCGGAGGGGGGAGGGGGGGAGGGATATTATTTTTCCATGTACCAAGTAAACATAATTAGTGAATATTCGGAGACAATAAAATCGATGTTTGTTCAAAACAAATCATCGGTTTATATAACAGTCGAGTGATCGGTTTATATAACATTCGAGAATCATTAGAAATGGGGAAAATGGCGTTGCGTCCAGTTACCAGACGGAACTTCCGCCAGTTCGAGCCGGAGCCGAAATTGTATTGGAAGCCAGACGGAAAAGTATCAAGACCCGAGAAAGAAAGACGATTCGTTTATATGTATGTATACGCGCTACAGTGGGTTCCTCGCTACGGGTATTGGATTGGATTGGATTGCCGCGTCAGCAGTACAAACACTCAAAACCTCGATGTGGGTCGGTCTCTCCCGTTCCTGTTTCGAACTGAAATTACACTTTCCCGTCCACCACGTTCGACCTGCCACAATATATAGCTACGTGTTTCCCCCTTGGCTGCATCTTTTGTCCATATCGAACATATAAATAATGTTCACGAGTCCGCCCCTTATCTCTCGATTCTTCAATAATGAACTTGTCTTTACGTATCGTTTTATTTAGCCTTAACGTGAGCTTTACGTGTACTTTTTTTTGGTTTCTACTTCACGTTTACGAGTTTTTATCTTTTGTATAAATAAAGAAATATTTTTATCTTATGATTTTTCGACGAGATCGAAAAAGAAATGATGTTTGGATGCGTAAGGTAAAAATTTCAAGTGACTTAGATAATTACAAAAATTACAATATGCCAAATTTTTCAGAATGATTGTCATATTATATGCACAACATTATTTAAAAAATATTTCTCTAATTGTAAGTCACATTCAAAGTAAATGAAACGAATGTATCGAAAATTTGATATCAATGAACAAATAACGATTAAAGCGCATAGATATGTTCAGAAAAGGCAGAACATTCTGATTAGTGCTTTAGCAAGCAAATATGAATCAATGTGATACAAACTGATTAATTATGAATTAATTACTTTGAAAAGTATAAAAAAGATATTAAAACCAATCAATCCTAGATAAAACTGTTTTAACTATATAATTAAACAATTTTCAGAATCGTAATTAATTTATTGCTACGTGAATTAGTCTTCGACAAAACATTAATTTGTCTGTGAATCATGAATGCTGATTTTCACCATCAGCCGGATGGTTAAACCTTGACCTCCGTTCTTTTTTTAGAAATCGCCAACCTTTCCTTTACGTACACATAATTCCTATGAAAGCAGTTCTCTCCCGATCTTATATGCTTATGGTGGGTGTAGGTAAATATTGTACAACACGTGTAAGTAAAAGGCATAGGCTACATAAACGTTCCCTTCTTTCTCTCCACCTTGTCCTCCTTTTATGCAGAAGCATGTACGGAGCATCTCTTATCGATCAGAGACGTGGACAAGTTGAATGGAGTACCTATTTCAATTTTCCATCGTACCACAAATCGTAATTTTTAGCCGCGAATTTTTAGCCGCTTTACTCGGCTTTATCCAACGGAACAAGAAAATAAAGAATTATCCAGTTATATTTGTTCAATAGATTTTTATTTTCTCGTTTAATCGAATTTATCGAGTTCAGCTTCAAATATGTCTAATTTATAAAAAAAAAGAAATTATCCAGAGTACAAAGTTCGATAGAAACATTTTAACGCGTATAATAAATATGAGATCAATCGATTCTCTCAAATATATTAATGTTTATATTTTAAACGAACCATATGAAAGGTTTATAATATTCTATCTTTATTGAAAAATGTATTTTTATAATTTATTAATTTTATTATTTGTTATCATTTTTTTGTTATAAATTAAAATTTTAAAAATAATGAAAATTAAATATTTTTATATAAGTACTTTAAATATTCAAAATAACTTATGCAAAGTTTCATTGCGATTCATTGATTAGTTACAAAGATTCGATAAATATTTTGTTTATTTACACGAGGACAACTAATCTCTGCATTACAATGTAACTTTACATAAATCATTTTGAGCGCTTAAAATACTTATACAAAAAATTAAGATTTTTGTATACATTACTTTATAATACATTTCCATGTATTTCTATTATTTCTATTAGAGCACAGATAAAACAAATATTATTTCTTACTCTGAAATAACTTTGGATCCAGATGATAAACCATCGCTTTTTGTATTACCTGCTTTTAAAGACAATCTAGAATAATCTCCAATTTTTTTATCTTTTATTATTTTGAAATATCGATCATATCTCCTTAAAAACATTTCGCTCAAAATTCATCAAGGACGTCACTGAAGACGCTGCAATCGCGGTGATTATAGTACGTATTACTTATTATAGTTTGTGAATTTCAAACCTTCGTACTCAGAATACGAGCGATCTGAGCGACGAAGCTTACGTGCAACGCTAAGAAGAAAGTAAAAGGGGTGATGGAAGCGGGACAAGGGGAGAGAGCCCGCATGTACTACCTGGCTGCAAGAACAATGCGTACACGTTCTCCCCCATAAAATTCAGCACCCAATGGTACAAGATGGCGCCACCGCCAGGCCAAAGTACCACTCGGGCGATTTCCGGTGGCTTTGTTCCGCCCACCACTCTTGTGGGGCATAGAGCGGGAGAAGACGAAGAGGAAGGGGGAGGATCGATGGAACCCGTGGATGAAGGCGCGCCTTTGAGGCTACCGCGTGCTTGCGATGCGTGTGCGTAAAATATAAAAAGGCTTTTCCTTTATGAAGCCAGTTAGTCAGCATGCAGAATTTTTCCGTCGCGCTTCTTGACCCATCGCCGCCACCCGTCTTTCTGATCGAATCATCTTCTTTCTTCATTGTAATATTTCGGTTCCTCTTCTTCATCTTCATCTCTGTCTTCATCTTTATCTTTAACTTTGTTTTCGTCTTCGTGGAAAGAACGATTTTGCTGAACTAACAGTTTAGTTATAGATACAAATATTTGAAAATAATTTCATTGGACCGTCAAAATAATGATGTAAGACGCTCAAATATGAGCAAAGAGCTTTGATATTCTACTGACAATAAGAGCAAAGTATTTGCAACTATAATTGGATGGTTAGGAGCTCTATTTTTATGGTTATTACTGTTATAACCTTAATGATAATAATATATGATAGTTCTTTCACATACAAATATAAAAAAATTGTACTATAAATTATGATAATTTCAAATATTGATATAGTAAAACATCAAGATATAAATGGTAAATAGAATAAACATTTTTATTCAATAAATGCAATTGTAATTATAATGAATATAACTATTTTCTTAAATTTACGTACTATTTATGCGGTAATAATAACTAAAAAATATGTTGTAAGAAAAGACCACAGATTTTTAAGCAGTGTGTGTGAATATTATTAATAGCACAATTGACCATATTTGCATAGTTAAAACAATTATAAAAACATATTGTCCCAAAAACTGACTATAAATTATAGTTAAATTATGGTAATTGCAATATTTTTTTTCTCAGTGTCTAACAACCACTAGCAGTTTGAGCATCTTACATAATTATTTTGATGGTGCAATGAAATTATTTTTAAATTTTCATCTAGCTAAATTTTTAGATACTTCAATCAAACCGTTCTTTCCGTGCATCATCTTCGCCATCGTCTTCATCTACTTAAGTATACCATCATTACGTCATTTTCGACTTTATCTTCAACTTCGTCTCTTCATCATCATCTAGAAAATCTTTGTATTCAGCTTCGTTTCCTTCTTCCGCATTTTCTCCCCGTTTTTTCGAACAAGTATTCGTGCAAGGCGTTTGCGCTGCAGAGAAGAAACGAAGCGGCTGCGACTCCAAGTTCTCCACTTTCTTATTTCTTCCATCCCCACTTCCGTCTTCCTCCAGTCGCGAGTCGGCGGTAATGGAGGCCCTCGAAGGCGGCTCTTCTAGCGCCTCGACGAGCCGGTCGACGAAACGAAACGGAATGAAACGAAATGAGACGAGACGAGAACCAAGGCGGCATTTACTTCCAACGATTCGCGAGATTCCTCTTTTCGCTTACTCTTTATTTCCTCTCTTCTTCTCTTCCCCTCATCTCGATATTTTTTATTCGTTCGAGGAAAGACTGTAACGCGTGCTCCCTTCCACAGATACACTTATTTAGTTTATTATATAAAACAAAATTAATATATTAAATTTATTTCATTCACATTTATGTCGCGACGAATTTAAAAAGCTTTTTTTCTTGAACGAGAAAATCGCAAAACCAGCGATCTCCAAATTACAAGTAATTAGAAGTAAAGCGCTTTTTGCGAATTAAGTTTCATATATTAAATTTAATAGAAAATTTATTAAAAAGAGAGAGGTGGAACAGTCTTAATCATAAATATGAAGCACCCTTCACGAAACGAAACGGAATGAAACGAAATGAGACAAGACGAGAACCAAGGCGGCATTTCAAATTGACGTTCTATATATATAAAAAAAATTAATTAAAAAATAGTTTTATAACAATTTTTGTTGTTTATAATTTCAATTAACTTACACAATCTTAACATAATAATTGAATATAATAAAACAAAATTACAACTAATAAGTATAATTAATAGAATAAAAAATCCATAAATAAACCTGTATTGATCAGTGAATACAAAACTTATGAAGGTAAAATAAAATTAATCGCTTACGCTTGTAAGCTGTCATTCTAGCGCATATATTAATTTCTTGTTTTCTCATAAGTATTTAATGTGTGATCCCGAACACTCTTAATATGAAAAACGATGAAATACATATGCAAAAAAATAAGTGATAAATGATTATTTACAGTGTAGTAGGATGAGGAAAGATGCAAAAACTTGCACCTTTAATACGTACGTGTATCTTTTACTACAAAGACAATATTAAAGTATTTCCAAATGGTTAAAAAATTACTTTTGCATCACAAAAATCATTAATGGCACGTGCATTCTAAATAGAATCACTACCATCTTAGATACGAAACACAATAAAAAAGCAACAAAATAACAATCGTATAATATTAGTTATATTCACCTGAACACTTTGGATTACCCTAAGCAATAAATAAAATCCATAGTACCCCGTGACTTTATGCTATTCCGATTTCCTATATGAAAAAAATTCATATTTCATAAAGATTCACAAAAACAAATGGAGGCTATATTGTGCAAGATATTATTATATTCTTTAGCATCTATTTTTTTATCGTAAATATATCCATCTCTTTGCTGCAAAAACCACGGTATGAATTTTAGAACAAAATCGTGATGGGCGATATTGAAATTACGTTGACCAAAGCATCCCATAGGCGCATGTTTATTTCGATAGACGACAATCCGACGGTAACAATTTCAAAACCGTATCTGCTAAATGTTCGGCCGTTTGTCGAAACAATTCAATCTACGCCTCGATGAGCTTTGGGAATCAGCGAAACCGAAACTCGAGTGCGGAAAAGCTCCGATTTCCAACCGGCTCGTGAGTATTCAGCAGAGCTTTCCAATTGGCGTTTCGATATCGATGACTGGACGAGTCCCGCGGTGGCACGGAAAGAGACGGACGGAGAAGCCACTCGTTCCCGTTCGTTTCTGTGTGACCGATTCTATCTACATTTAACGACCGCTTTACTGTAGGCGTCCGTTAAAGCGGAAATACGCGTAATTATCATGTCCTTTGCTACTGGAATTGAATACAGTTTGTATCTATTTGGATAAAATGGCTCTAAATCCCAAATAATTTATTTACTTCGAAAACTTCTACTGTTCGTGTAATTCAAAATTGTATAACATCATCGATAAATATATTGAAATCAGATAAGTTATTTTAATAGATTATATTTATTTGACAGCAAATTTAGGTAAAATAGTCATAATTTTTTAAAACCATATGAATTCTGAATGGTTTTTTTGGACACCTTGTATTTGAAATGTAGATACTGAAATATGTGGTAAATTATCAGAACGACACATTTTTTTTCAAGTGCTGTCTTTTATAGAGCGTGTGAAAAGAAATCATTCAACACTTATATGGGTTTAAAAAATTATGATTATTTTATCCGAGTTTGCTGTAAAATAAATATAATATATTAAAATAATTTATCTGATTTTCAATATATTATTTAAAAAAATCATTTATAAGATGCAAACCATGAAGTATAAGTACTGAGACAAATTTTTGGTTGAAAACGGATGAACCAGAAGATCATATCAATCAGAATTCTGCACTGAAAGAAAAGATTGGCTGCTGCAACAAATTAGATGGTAAAATATGGCATAGCACTTTTAATTGGCTGCAGCAGTCAATTTTTGGTTGCGTTAGCTTATCAGCAATATCAGCATAGAATTTCGATAGGCTAACGCAACCAAAAATTGACTGGTGCAACCAATTAAAAATGCTATGCCATATTTTACCATCTAATTTGCTGCAGCAGCCGATCTTTTTGATCGGTGTACGTAGCATTATGTCTATGTCGTATTATTAAAGGTAGAGAATTTTCGACGATTTCCGAGTTTCGATTCGGCTTAGCGACGCGACGCGGTTTTGCTGGCGGGAGCATTTCTATCTCGAACGTTTTTACCTTCGACCGTCGCGACGCGAAGCATTCGGAGATGGTAAACGCGGAGAAGTGCGGAGGCAGGGCAGGACGGAGCACAAGTAGAGAAGCGAGACAAAAAGAGGGAAGATCAGAGAAGGAGGAACACTTGACCCTCTGCTTGGCTGCCTGCCGCACACAGCTGATCCCGAAGCTGCTCCAGCGAATCCTCGTTCGCGCGCGACGTGCGTTAATAAACGTATCGAGAGTGTGTTGGTAACTTGATCGTCCGTGCTCTCTTCCTATTTCTTTTCCACTGTTCCTTTCCGTTTTACTTCTCTCCAACTAATTCCTCCTTATCACTTCCTCTCTTTTTTTTTTTGCCATCCTCGATGCTTTCCGTTCCGTCTCTCTGCGAGTATTCTTACTCCTACTCGAAGTTCTCACAATCGTCGATTCACACGACTCCTCTCTTCCAACTTTGTTCCGTCAACTTTCCTACTTCTCGTTACTTAAATCGTCCTACCTCCGTTTCGAATTCAGTAATCAGTTCGCACGCGCAATATGAAAGTTCACTTCTTAAATGATTTGTTTTTTATTTCGAGAGCTACTGATTATGTACGATTTTAGTAGTTCCGTAAAATTTTAAGGAATTAATCAAAAATAAAGAATTCTGAAAACTTAAAAATATCTACCGATTATACAAGGAAAGAACGGTTTTGCAAATATTTTAAAATTTAGCTATAAATGCAAATCTGTAAGTAATTTTGTCGGACCATATAAATAATTATGTAACGACCAAGGTTGGTTACTAGAATGTCAAAATTTTTTACAGCTCATTATGTTTGATGAGTCTACATAATAATTTTGATAGTTTAATAAGTTTATTTCCAGATCTGTATCTAGCTAAATTTTTATCTTCGGCAAAATCGCGTGTTTATACAGACACTGAGAAAAATGAGTCATGGACGAACAAGAAGATTCTGATTATATCAATCAAAATTCTGGTTATCTCAACTAGAATTCTAACAGACTAGAAAATTTTGATTCGTCCATTTTCAACCAAAATTCAATTAATTCAACCAGACATTTTTCTCAATAGAAATACATAAAAATATCGTAATATTCAAATATGAATAAATATTAAAATTGCACGGTATTTTAATATTTAATACGAGTTAATATTTATAATTTAAAACGATTTAATATTTTAACATGATTGAGAACGCAATTTAATATTTAAAAATAAAACTAAAAAAGTGGCTTGAAATTATATACACAAACAAAACAGAGCATACAGCCACAACGCCCCCCGTGTTGGTCTCTCCCCCAATATTAAAAAATCGAATATTTTTATTTGCATTCGTTTGCTCATCGTTTGCTGACGAATGCTCGCATTCGAACGGAATGAGCGCAAAAATTTCTTTTTGCGGATATAGGTAGCGCATAAATAGCGCATTATTCCATAATTTTTTATTGAGATTTGGTTAAAAGGGAGGGGGGGACCAACTAGGCAGACGTGACTTAGGGGTGAATATGACTGTTCGCCCTAAGAGGGAAGTGCCTTAAGTGTTGCAGCGCAACCATCAAAAATGCCTGGAAATAGTAGCGCATAAATAGCGCATAAATCCTGTATATTTAATTTTCCAAATCGGTTATAGTTTTTAACAGGTGGCGGGGGGCTGACTACCTACTCAGACCCCCACAAAAAAATTTTTTTTTAACTGAACGGAATGAGCGCAAAAATTTCTTTTTGCGTATATGGGTAGTGCATAAATAGCGCATTAATCCATAATTTTTTCATTATGGACTTTCACCCAAGCTTGATGAAAAAATTATGGAATAATCCGCTATTTATGTGCTACCTACAATATATCCGCAAAAAGAAATTTTTGCGCTCATTCCGTTCGAATGCAAACATTCGTGAGTAAACGAATGCAGAAAAAAATATTCGATTTGTTAATATTGGGGGGCCAGCTTCACACGGGTATAATTCGCTTGGAATATATTTGCAGTGAATCATTTTTTCGAAGTACAACGGAATTTGTTACGAATGCACTGTAGTTTTCAATGAGAAAAACATTGTATACAACATCAGGATGCGAAAATAGTCGCACTCGTCGCTTCTGCAACGTTCCCCAAATTCCGCGGCTCTTGCATCCACTCTCGTGCTGCGTACGCAACCTCGGAACATATTATGCGTGTACGAGGACAGATACCTATATATGCGTACACCCATACACCCTCGTAATCGACGCACATTTATGGGGGAGCATCAGGAGAAAGGGCGACCAGGAGATGCGTGAGTAACGTGTTGACTCTTGCGATCATGCTCCTAATTTATTTACCATTTTACAGGGGAAGTCGGATTTTTCGACCTCATGGTTGGCGAACTCTCTTTTAATATCCGAGATGTTTGAATCTGATCGAATAGAACCACCATTCATATTTATTCGGAATTAATTCTTATACGAATGAAGGTGATTATTTACGTACAGAAAGAAGAAACAACCGTCGGAAAATAAGTTAATAATTTTTATTTCGCGCGTTGTTTATAATTTTCTCTTAAAACGATTGCGTTTGCAAAACTACATTTCGCAGTTGATTCTTTTCCACGCGAATATTTCGAAAGACGACTTGATTCGCATATCTTTTGTATATCTCTGGCCAGACACGCCGAGCTGCGAACGCTCGCTGGTGAACGCGAAAGAGACACAACTCGGTGGCAGTCGTGTCAGAGGCGACCAATAAATTTATCGAGCGGGTGTTGGCATGGAGACTGCCGGACAGAGCTCGGTTGGATGGCCCGGAGGGCGATGAGAGGGCACTCGAGAATCCTCCATGAGACCGTCACGGAGAAATTGGAGGCAGCTACGGCACCCACGGCACCCATGGCCCAGGAGAGAAGGGAGGAGAGAAGAGGGACGTGTTCGAAGGTAAACTGTACGTAGGTACGCGGAAGTAAGAGAGAGACAGAGAGGACTGCCAAGCGGAAGTGGAAAGAGGAGGAAGAAGAGGAAGGATATCGATTCCTCGCGGTGATCCAATCAACGATGGCGCCTTATCGGCGCCTTTACCGGCGTTATAACTTATCTCCCGTTGGTGATATGATACGTTCACATTTGGGGCGAATAATTTTTAGCTGTGAGCCTGTATAATTAATAGACGAAGTTGCGAGATCTGACTTTCGAGCGACAACGCACGGAACGTTTATCATTATAAATATGAATGTTTGTGTTAATCTTCTAAATTAATCTAATCGTAAAATTTATTATTTCACGGAAAGAAGGATTTTGCTAAAATATCTAAAAGTGTAATATCTGGAAATAATTTTGTTGGGCTACTAAAATAATTATGTAGGAAATTTAAGTATACTGAGCAAGGCTGCCAAAAATTTTGATATTCTAAGTAATAGCCAATTTCAGTGTTCTGTATAATTATTTTGATAGTTCAACAAAATTATTTTCAAAAATCACGCTAAATATAAACGTTTATTAAACTAAATTAATCTAAATATAAAATTTATTAGTTGATAGAAAAAACGATTTTGCCGAAATATCTAAAAATTTAACTAGACCGGAAAATAATTTTGTTGAATCGTTTGGTAATTATATAGAAAATTCAAATTATAATGAGTTTCACAAAAAAAGTTGAAATGGTATCAGCTTGAGTGTCCTCGTAATTATGTTGATTCAATAAAATTATTTTCAGATTTGTATCTAGCTAAATTTTTTAAGCCGTTCTTTTTTGCGTGTCTTTTTATTTAAAATTATATATATAACTGATATAGTTCTCTCTCTCTCTTGAAGTATATATAATATTTATAGCACAAGATAACTTTCTCTCCTAAATTTAAGTCTAATCATAACAGCGTCCCAATAGTTCGAATTAGAATAGGATCAGCATTGACTATTCCGAATACTACGGAATAATATTATTTTATAAAACAAAGGAAGTCTCGTAAAATTCAGGGCAGCAGAGAGAATCAGACTAAAATAAAATAAACTGAAATTCTAAACTAAACTAAAACTATATAAACTAAACTAGAAACAAGATTACTTTAAAAGATTTACAACAACTTTGAAGGTTTGCAAAGTTTGTTTTTTGCCACCTAAACGTTAACGTTAAATAACATTTAGTAAAGACATATTGATTCATTCAATATGAGAATTCGGTGAGAATGATTAAATATCCAACTGAAAAGAGAAAATACTTTACGAGACATTTTATAGTAATATATTCTGTAAAATATCAAACATCACGTACGTAAATTAATTTTTTGATAATTTCGCCTGATACTCTGCCTAAATTTCTGCGTAACATTAATACGCAGAATTGCGAGAGATGGCGGCGCCCAATTTATGTTTCACGCATTTATTACCACGGAGCCAATATTTTCGTTGTTTATGACAGAGCAAAGCGAATATCGGAAAAATCCGGGGAATACGAAAACAGCAGAAGAGGGGAAAGGAAGAGGGAAATATATTTCCCATAGTTAGCTACTTGCCCGCTCTTCAGATCAAGCCGATTGCGCTGTTCAAATCTCGCTGTCATTGTATCGGTTTTTAACGTAATGGCGCCCGGGGAAAAAATGCAATGCACTCTTACGCTTTCACGTATACTAGCCCTTAAACGCCTTTTCGGTATGGCATATCCGGCTTTCTTTTTCCATTGCTTTTCCAATGTTTCTTCCATCGCTTATAACTTTTCCATTAATAAAGACATACATTTGTTTAGTATCATTATGTTACTCCATGTTTGGCGTTTCGATTGAAAAAAATTTTTTACAGTATATTCATTTTTCATGAATTGGACTGAACTAGTTATGCCCTGCAGTGTATTGTTCTGATAGCAGTAGTGTGTCATTTAGAAGCTAGAATCCATTTGAGGAACGTATAATAAAGAAAATAACTAATGGAGGAATTGATTAATTCTAAGGTGGATAATTAAACTCATAGTTTGAGATAAAGGGCAATCATGTGTAAACATAAATTTCTAGATTAAATCGAAATTTTTATCATGATTCACGAAATAAGAAAATAATGTAGTCTTGAAGAGGTTTTAGCAAAACGGACTTTACTTATTTTGATCATCATTTTCGCATCGAATGCCTCGAAAATATGGATTTTTCCCACTGATGTCATACTCTACCTACGTGATACCACTTGAAACATTCAGTGCTGGCCGCACTCTTCATCGTTGATGTAGCACTGGTAGTGGAATGCACAAAATTCTGATTAAAATTGTAAATTTCGATTCATTTTTTTTCGTCATATATTTTTCTATTTTTCTTTTCCCTTTTATCCATTTTCTTTCACTCCATTCTCTCTCTCTCTCTCTCTCTCTCTCTCTCTCTCTCTTCAAAGTAAACTCTTCTCATGTTAAAATTCTCGATAGCGTCAAGCAAACGTTTCGAAGAATAGTCAAGCAAATAACTTCATTTTAAAAAAGGTGAAAGTTCTCGCACCTGAAGTAGACCGTATTGGGTACAGTTACTACAAGAGACTTCTCTATCCCGAGGACTGCGATTAGGTGATATCTGATCCTATACATGATCACTTGGTAAAGTAAACGAGAAGGGCACGCGGACGGAACGAGACTGAAGAGTCGCAGGGACGGCGCGGAAGATCCAGAAGAGCAAGAAAAGCGTCGCAAAGGTGGCTGTTCGACAAAAGAGAAAACCGATGGAGAAAGGAACAAGGAAAGGTATACCGGCGAAACTTAACGAAAAAGAGGTGAACGACGAGACTTACGATAAAAAGAGAGGAAAGTGGTAGAAGTGACAAGGAGAGATGGAGGAAAGAAGAGAGACAGCAAGACAAGACGTCCGTATAGGAACGAGTATGTTGAAGAAGAGGAAGAGAATGGTCCTTGTGCAGCAAGGACCCCAGGATACCGGTAAGGAGTATCCTAGAATTGTCGAGGATGCTTCACTCCCTCCATCGCCCTCTTTTTCGTGCCCCTTCTATGGCTCCCCGTTCCCTCTTTCTTCCTCTTCCTCGACTCTTTTTCCGGGTTGTAAATATGCCCCACTCTGTCCCATCAGGACTTATTCCTCGCAAAGGGAATCGTCGTCTCCTACAAGCGCTATACCGCGAGGGGGTACCGACATCAGGGGACATCCTTTTTCCCTTACTCTAACGGACTTAGGCGTGGCTCGTTTCTTCTTCCTTTCTCTTCCACCCTCGTTTCATACCCCGCAAGACTTTGATACGGATTGCGAAATCAAGAGCTCTCCGAAAAGCCTAAAGTAGTTGACGAGGTAGGTGCGTGTAGAGGTCTTGGCTTCATCCACGCGAAACGTTCGTTTTACATTTTAAAAAAAGTCATTTGTTTCTCTCTTCGTGGCAATTTTTAAAAGAAGACTGACAACGTTTGACTCTTTAATGCTCGGTATCTGTATGAGAACGGTCCACCATAAAAATGCGAGAAACGTCGGAAACGTAGACAAAAGGAAGGAGGATCCGCTTTTGAAGATTCCGCATTCGACCAATAAAATGCGGCCCATCACACACGATCGTTAGTCAAGTTCTTGAAGATACGAAACTGGATCCTTCTGGAATGGGACGATAGGTCAACAAGTCGAAGCGACCCAAGTTCGAACGGAGAACTGAACTGAAGAGATCTTCACCTAGCCATGGACTTCGAGAAACCTGATACGATTTGCGAGATTCCGAACGGTATCATAGACCCCAAATTTTTTTCAAGTGTGTATTTATGTGGTATTTTACGCTTCCGATAGCGAAGGAGACCAAAAGACATCAGTACTCTTACAGAAATAATATCATTAGGAAGTCGTTAGAAAATAGATCCATGAAAAGAACAATTTTACTAAAGTATCAAAAAAGTTATCTAGATACAGATCTGACAATAATTTTGTTGGACTATCAAAATAATTATGTAGGACACTCAAGCTCGATGAGCTATAAAAAGTTGTTTTTAATATTCTAGTAACCAGCTTAAGCGACCTACATAATTATTTTGATGGTTTTACATAATTATTTTGATCTAACAAAATTATTTACATTATCTGTGTGCGTGTGTCTAGTTACATTTTTAAATACTTCAGTAAAACTGTTCTTTCCGTGTAAAAAAAAGCATCCTGCGGTTATTTTAAATATAAATAAAGGAAGCTTTCCAGCAAGAGACACATATCGATACAAGAGACTGTCTTTATTTTCCACTAAATATTGAATAAAAATAAAGAACATTTATATTGATAACTTTTATATTGATATGTCTTTTATTACTGAAAACCTCCCTTATTTGTATAACCATATTTGTAATTGACTAAAAAAAAAATGACCATAAATTATAGTAATTGTAACTACTTTTATGGCAATAATAACTATAATTACAGTCATTTTCGAGGATTGCCAACTGTATATATTTGTTGATATAGAGCAGATAGAACTATATAGTTATTATTATTATTAATATCATAGCAGTAATAATCATAATCATGGAAACATTATGCAATCATAGTTACAAATCCAAAATTTTTTCTCAACGTAACCATTAAAATTAAATTCTTTTTAATCGCGGCGCACGACTTTTGACTCACCCTACGTGCATTTTTATTGCGAGAAATGGATTTTAAAGCCACTGAGAGCAACGGTATTGTTCAGACAGTCTATACGTAAAAAATCGCTCACTGTAGCGGCGCCTACAAAAATCCGATTCGCCGGATGATCCTCACCGTTTGCTATGGGAGGGCACAATAGAGGAGATTGAGAGAGTGGTGAAAACTGAAGAGGAGAGGGCGGGAGAAAAAGGGAAAGAAGTCCCGAATTCTTATCCACAATCCTCGTTCCCTCACTTCGCGCGGAAATGAGGTGGAAAACCGCACCCTCCTGGGATCGACTCACCTTTTCTTTACGTTCCACGAGGATACTAACGTTGGATTTCGAGCACTACTGCGGTTCCCCGATATTTCAAACGTGTCCGAATCACGGAGCGGGTTCTCGAGGCAACCGAGCGCGAGGAAATTGTACCAAACTGCAAATGAAAAAGAACGTTCACAGAGCCGAGATTCCGCCCGCGAGAAAAAAGGAAGAATGCAATAAAATAAGATGGGAATGTTACGCTGGGCCACGTTTAAAAAAAAGTCGTAATTCTTTTAACGAAGGACTAATATTCGTCTAATATTCGAAAAATTGGCGATTAGATGTTCAACAATATGAAAATCTTTTTATGAAAAATAAAATTAAATTTAAAAAATTTAACAGGTAATTTAAACTTTCAAAATGTGAAGTATTTTAACGACGATCCCTGAAGAATTTCCAGACGTTATCAACGTTTATACCGGAACTTTTTGTTACTCAAAATGAAATTTCCTGTTTGATATCGAGCTAGTGTCCTCTCGTTTGGTTAGTACCCTGTAGAGTTTTTATCGTGGAAACGAGTGCGCGTATCGTGGGACGCGAGAGCTCGTCGACATTTTTGAATTAATCTCATTCGACTGCTCCCTTTATACGATGGTTCTCCCTCATATATCCCGTGGCGAGTTGTACCTAGCCGCTTCGTGGCTTCAAGGTTAATTGGAATGAAAGCGAAAAAGGAAAGAGCACGATACGAAGGCAAAAGGGGATGCTACAGGGGCGGGTCAAAAGACGATGATGATTTCCTAAGGATCAACGAACTCTCTGCCAATTCACTTGTCAATACGTAGACTTAAGAAATTTTTGTAAACGAAATCTAACTGTTAGCCACAAGAGAGCGTTAAAAATTAGGTGATTGAACACTCTTACGTGTTCGAGACAAATTATCGCTTAGTAACATTTTTAGAGATGTAGGTAGAAATTTTGTATTCACTTTTTCGGTAACTATACATTTCAATAACTAATAATTTCGAGGAAAGAAACGATTAATATAAAAATATTACATTCAGATTTGAGTGACATGGCAGTCATAGTGTTAAATATTATTAGATTAATGCCCGTTTCTGTCAATGTGGATTAACTTTAATCTTTAGAGCTTTAATCCTTAGAACTAGAAAAAGATGAAGAGTAAATTGAACCGAGATTAAAGTTAAGTACACTTGGTAGAAACGAGCATAAGACAGAAGGCGATTAATATTGTTGTCGGATTCAATTTGTTCTTACATGTAGTGATTATAATATCACGACATCCATCCTGTTTCCAAAGCCTTGGGATATCACGAAGAAGCGAGGGTCGCGTAAGAATAAAAAGAAGGAAATTAGGGTGCGGAACAGGTGTACCGTTTCTAGAAGCGGGATTGTCCTTTCATAGTCTCTCGGATATACGGACCATTTACCTTTATGCGGTATTACGCGCGAAGAAGCGAGAGGAAAGGCCCATTCACATAAACCTGAACGCTGAACGAAACGCAATCTCGGTCCCCCACGAAACTACAACCTGCGGCCTTTCCTTTCGGGTAAACTATGGTAAACAGCCAATTATCAGAGACATTCGTTTTTTCGAGTCAAGTCACGGAGAGGTAATTCGAGACGACGCCATGTAAGCAAAACCAATGAAGTCAACGTGACGAGGAATTGCACGCCATGATGCGACGGATCTGGCAAAATTGAGTGAATTTTCTCGAATGAAATTTGACGTTTCTGAACGACATAAAGCTTTTTGCCTCGTAGCGGCTAAATTAAATTACTCGAAAGCAAGATACATATCACGTGACATTATTTCGTTCGACATATGTAGTAATAGATTAATTTTTGCACATGTCACTCAAAAAATTCATCAGTACAAATCAACTCGTATATTTCAAAATTTTAAGTTAATTCCAAGCTAATGTCAAGTCAAGAACTGTAAGAACAATTTTGTTGAAGTATTAAAAAATTTAAGATATAGATCTGAAAATAATTTTATTGAACCAAATTAATTACTTAGGATTTACTGTTCTCAAATATGAACAATACTGCAAAAAATTTTGACCTCGGTTTGACATTCTAGCAACCAGTTTGAGCGTCTTGCATAAATTATTTCAATAGTTTAATAAAATTATTTTCAGATTTGTATCTATCTAATTTTTAGACAACAAATAAAAAATAAAGGATCTTTAATGCTTAAATAATTCAATGTGAATTTATATACTACACATTCAATCATGCAAACTGAGCGTCCAATTTAATTATCTATCTTGAAAACGCAATTTTAACAGAAGTAGAATAGTAATATCACAAATTGACAAGCAATTTAATATTGATGCTCATAAGCATCTCAGAAAGATTTTAATGATCTGATACTGATAAGCATCTTAAAACCCATAAATAGTTTTAAGATATTTTAAATTTTTAGATAATAAAACTATTCCTTCTGTGTACCATTTTAGAATCTTTACTAGGATTGTTTTAAATGAACGTTCGAAAAGGAGTTCTTTGTGGTTACAGGACAAAACTATAAAAGACTTTAATTTTCAATTAGCCGCTGGAAACTGACCCTTCACGACACACAAATCGAAATCGTGTGCCGATATCGGGACTAATAGAATTTCATGCTTATCGAGAATTGGACGTGTCAGGGGAACCAAATGGAGGGGTAGACTGGGGGTCTTTTCTGCCGGACGCGAAGTTCGGTCAGGCGAGGAATTGATAATCAAAGCAACCCGCCAAAGATCGATTGGAATAGTCTGTTAGATTCAAACAACATTCGACATCCCTTATTATACACAGCAAAGTCAATTATTATCTCAATTAAATAACCCAGGATAAAAAAAATAAGAAATAGTGAATTATAATTTACTATTTACTAAAAACTAACCACATAGTTTTCTACGATTGCGATTTCAGAGATATTTAACTCCAAATAATTGTACATGATGTTTCCAAAAAGCTGTTCCACATTTTGTTTAATGCGAAAACTAATCGTGTTTCCAATTTAATCGATATATTACACATACAAATTATATTATTCTCCTCTGATTTACGTGCAGAATTGCGCGTAATAGAGAATAATAAAGTATCAATTTTTTTTAACGCCCAAATTTGACAGTAGAAGTAAAAATAGAAATAGCAATTTACTAGCTTAATTATTTTTTCGGAACGTTTTCGTGCACATTTTGAGATATGCTCTTCTGCTGCCCATCGTTGTGACTCGCGTGCTTTTAAGCAAAAAAAATGTCAGCTTTGACAGAGCAGAATAGAAGTAGTCACACGTATCCTTAAGATGACAGCAGTGCTTCCACGCTAATGAGGCGCGGCGTAATTAGTGAGACTGTCTACCGGGTGGAGTCTTCACAAGAGGGCAGATCCCTCTCGACGCCCTGAGTCGCTCACTCACCCTTCTATTCTTCACGCATCCTCGAATCGTACTGCGAAATCTTGATGCAAAAAAGGGAACTCATTATCAGTTAGCAAAAATATATTAAATAAATTCGACTGCCATTCGTGACAAGAAAAGCGAAAAAGAAATTCTCGGCATTTTTTCGTTTAAAATAGATCTACTTACAACGTAGGAAATTTTCAACATTTCAATTTCGATTTCTATATATCGGACATAAATAGTTGGACAGTAACACGTTACTTGTAATTACTTTTCATTATTTTTTTTCTATTTGTAACAGTAACGAATTCAGTAGTTACTTTTATTGTTACTTCAATCTCTGATTATTTTTATAATTTTTTAATAGATTACATTATTTTCACAATTGAAATAGTTTATAATAGAAATTTAAATATCGAAAAATTGTGTACTTTATATCTTAGGCTGCATTTGCAGTTGATTTCTTTTTTCAAAAACTTTCGTACATTTTTTCGGACAGAAACAATTCGCGCGTGAAAAAATACAAAGAATAATTTTGCTGAAGTATCTAAAAATTTAACTAGATACATATCTAAAAATAACTTTGTTGGACCATCAAAATAATTATTAGAACGCTCAAGTTAGTTACCAGAACATTGAAACTTTTTGGAGCATTGCTCACCACGTTTCAGAGCATTCTGTAATTATATTGCTAGTCCAATAGAATTATTTTCAGATTTAAATAATTAAATTTTTAGAAACTTAAGCAAACTGTTCTTTAATAAGATCAACAATTCAAGCATGCGAAATGCAAGTTAGTTTTTAGTAAGGCCATTCGTAGATCAAAACTTTTTGCAACATTATTCACCATTTTGAGTTTAAGCATTCTACATAATTACTTTGATAGTCCAATAAAATTATTTTCTAATCTCTGTGTCTAGCTAAATTTTTAGAAACTTCAACAAACTGTTCTTTTCGTGTAGTTAAGAAGAACAACGGTGCAAGCGCGCGAGATGCAAGTTAGTTTTTAGTGAAGCCATTCACAGACATAGCTATCACGCAAACAAAATAGCTGACCCCGGCTCTCAATGGACTCTGACAAATTTCACCGAGGGTTCGCGTTCCCGACGAGCGGTTGCGGCGGGTGGATTTTGCAAGAGGGTGAGAGCGGGAAGGCCGATTTAGAGCACAATGCGGCTCAATGCCGAGGAAATTAGCCGCGGCGCTGCCGGTGACGCCCGTCAACCCCATACCACGGAAAACAAGCCTCATGCCTTATGTCCCGCAGAAGCACGCCGATATTATCACCCATCGACTAATTTATATCGTGTCAAATATCGTCACCAATAACCGATGCGCGATTGTCGAGATACGCCCCTTCTCGATATGATTTAAGTCACTTCGGTCTTTGATACAAATACACGGAATATCTTCAATGCTGTAGAGACGTTTATATTAAAACAATAGATTTACGTTAAAAATTATACAACTCCATTAAGGGGATGCTGGAGTGACGGTCGAAGTTAATCAAGTACAGACTTTTTTAAATTCCAAATTCGACAATAGTGACATCTTTCATTCATTTCTTATACTTATCACATATCGTTGTGTCTCGCTCAAACGCATTCATCTGTCCTTATCTAACATATTGCAGCGCCATCTCTTAGAAAGAGATCAACTAAAATACTGCTCGGTTTCATGGCTTCACGTCAATTTTATTTGTAGTATACGAACGAAATTTTTGGCGACTCTTTTCTCTTATACCAAAACCCTTATCTCATTTCTAAAAGCATAGGATTGTTCTTTGAGGTTTTCTGTAGGCTGCTGGCTACTTATTTCAAACGGGTAAAATCTGAAACTCTTATATGCAGCACATATTGTGACGAGTTGACTGCAGAAGCCGGTGACAAAACTACAATTTTTAATTTTCTTTCATTTTTCGCATTAAATTGTAGCTGGCAGCCTGTGTTACTGTCGATACTTTAATTGTGGAGAAGAACTTTTCAATCCATAAACACAGTTAAGAGAAAAGAGTCTTAAAAAATTAATGGTAAAACAGGACACTCCAGCATTCCCTTAAACAAAAAAGAAATAGCATGAAACTTGTGTAAAATAGTAATATTTATCAAGTTTTCGTTCTTTTGAAGATTATGCTTCTTCACTCTCGGCATTATAAAAATAAGAAGATAAAATAGGAAAGTGAATATCTTTAGGAGATATTTCGCGTTCCTTACATTAGAAAATTCGCACAGAAAAATATTTAGCTTCTTTAATAAATTTAATTTACAGTAGACAGAAAGACAAAAAGAAGTGCGGATAAAAACATAAAAATACAATCAATATTAGAAATATTCTCGCGGTGGAAATATCAAAGAGCATAAAAGAGTTCCTTGAATATTATATGACGTAATTATGTATCTGAATTGAAGAGAATAACTGTAAGGCGAATGTCTGGTAATGAGATTGGCAGATCTCGATAATGTAAGCCAAGTTTTTATTGGCCGTGAAAGCGCGCGTTATTAGTAATCGAAGTGCAAAATCCAACGGCTATCGTGAAGCGTAATTCTCGTAATTCTTTCTGTCCCTCTCTCTCCCTTTCCCTCTGAAAAACCAAGTCAATGGCGATTAAATTTCCGCCTGTCTTTTGGCGTCAAGGATTATCAAATGTTCCTCTCATCGTCTCGAAGCGAGGGTCAAAAGAGAACCGTGGACATTGACTGCCTGCCAAGATCCGAGGGATAAGTTCGTCATTGCACGCGTAGGTGAATGGAACCCGTCTTTAATGGGGATCCCATGATGCGCAGGTAGATAAACGTACCGTGAATAGGCCGCGGGTTTGAATGAATGGTTAAAGAAACGGCAGAAGAGAAGACGCGCAACCTTTCGTCCTGTCTCCCTTTACAGTCGCGTCTCTCCTACCTCTTCTTTAAGAATTCTTCACGCGTGTACAGCACTTACGCGTTTTGCGTACCTATATCCGTTTTCCGACGAGTTAACACTGGAAGCTATACGTCGCTGTAATTAATTTTCGCGTCAACTTTAACGGTACAAAAAGACTCGTCTCGTAAAACACGCGTATTTACGAAGCCTAATCTACAATGTTCTTTGCTTCCTATATATATTTCTTGCTCTGTAAGATTAACTTTAATCTCTAATGCTCTATGAATTAGAAAAAGAAGGGTAAATTGACCCGAAATTAAAGTTAATCCTCTATATTGGTGAAATTGGGCCTAATAATTCTTTGTTTTTCGAAATAAAGACGCAGAAAGAAAGAAAATGCTACTTTATGAGAAATTTAAAATCAACAAAAAATCTGCAATTACACACATAAATATATTTATAATTTCGCTTGGAAGATCGTAGTTGATCTTAAAACGATGTTGAAGAGCGTGCGATATTTTGTGTGTTGAAACATATATACACGAAATTAGAAAAGCAATGTATTGATAGCAGATAATTTTCTAGGACTTTACTAATTCTTAGTAAATTGAACCGAGATTGAAGTTAATCTTCTATTGGTGAAACTAGGCTTTTATAATTCTTTGTTTTTCAAAACAAAGATGCAGAGAGAAAGAAAATGCCACTTTAAGAGAAATTTAATATCAACGAAAAATCCTGCAATTCCGTAAATATAATTTCGCTTGGAAGATCATAGTTGATCTTAGAATAACACTGAAGAACATGCGGTCTCTTGTATATTGAAATACATATATACGAAATTAGAGAAATTTCCTATCGATGGGAAATGTGTCTCGATAGGAGACATAATTTTCTAGGTTTTACTGGTTCGAGATGGATCACCAGCGTTTCTGTCACGGTAGCCGTACAGAGACTCGTCTTATGCCCAGTCTCTACACAATTCGAGCCTCTGCTGCTGTTGCTGCTGCTGGCTGCTGCTGCTGCTACACGAGTGTTTGCAGTCCACTCGAAACCAGTCCCGGCGAACAGTCGCGCACGTGTGTGCGTACAAATGTGCGTGCGTGCCGTGCGGAGAGAGAAAATGGACGGGAGATGAAAGTAGACGAAGATATAACACCGACAGCACCGCGAGGCCAGAAAGGTTGCTTAATTTGTCTAACGAGGGCTCCCTGCACCTGTCATCCGGACACGGAGATGGACGAGCAGACAAAGTACAGCCATCCCCCGTCGGCCGAGCTCCTGTCCCTCCCAGCAAAGATACCGTTTACTTGTTTATTCGCTCGCCTACATCGTTTCGCTACTTCAACATCGTCAGATTGCGCATACCGGGTTAATAATGTACAACGCGAGCGCATTTACGTCAAGCGTGCAATAGAGAATCTACGTATATATGTACGCGTAAGGACGCATTGGTACGTAGCGATTAATAGTAATCTGTTAATCTCTCTATTCGGGAATAAATCTTATCGAGATTAAAAGGATGCGAATTGGCCCGGGCCACAATGTGAAATATTATAAATATAAAGGAAAAATATCAGTCGCAGTTTTATTAATTATTTCCCCTTTGATAGTTCCCTTTGCTTGATTATACTGCATATTATATTGATATTTTATAATATACATAAATTTCAACAATAGCATCTTATAAGGAGATGTGCTTTTATCAAGTGTTTGTTGTATTTCTGGAATAGACGAAAAAAATAGTTTTTCTGACGTATCTAAAAATTTAGCTAGTTAGTCAATCGTTAAAATAATTACATTGGATGCTCAAGCTGGTTGCTAAAAAACTTTTTACGGCATTATCACCATATTTGAACGTCCTGCATAATTATTTTGATGATTTTTTTCGTGTGTTATCTTTTATATGATTTTTAACGTGATTATTTTCATGTGTATCTATAATAGCTACATTCTTACACATTTCAGCAAAATCGTTCTTTCTGTGTAGACTATCAATATTCGAGATATATCCTGTACGTTGTAATTCTGAATTAATTTCTCTTAAATCTTTAGATAATACCGAGTTCCTTAAAAAATTGTAGGATTTTAAGTCCGAGTAAATAAACTGTTAAAGTTTAATAATGCATCTGCGAGGAAGAGAAAAGGCCAACTTCTTGCGTTTTTCGCAGGAAAACCATTTCGTATCCTCGAGACTTACTCTCTCGAGGGTTCGCTTCTGTCTGTGCGTGGCATTTACTCCCCTCGGTAAATCAATCACACACGCTCATCGTACCCCATATAACGTTTTGTTTTTATGTTCACGCGTAAAGACAGTCGGCGATAGAGACGAGGCGTATAATGCAGGAATAAGATACAATGTGTAAAAAATAACGCATAAGAAATGCGTAATATAAAAATTATTACGAAAAAACAATTGAGTGGTAAATTTAATAAAATAAAACAAATTATAATGAATGCAATGAAACAAATACTCTTGTTTTGTTCAAATTTCAAATCAAAGTAAGTGCTATTAGATTTGTTCACGTTACTTGTACTTTTTGCAGTCAGCATCTTCGCTTTTTCTCTTCAAAGTTCGAATATATATTTATTTCCTTTTAAGTCGCAAAAATTTTGGGGGATTTGAAACAACGCGGACACACCTATTGTTACATGCATCTCTCTCTCTCTCTCGTCTCAAATTTAAATAAAAGCAGATATCTTTTATTTAAATCTGTATAGACAAATTGTTTAGAGTTACATATTATCAGAAAGCGTGTTATTATTCTGCAAAATAGCTTCCCCTATACGTTATTTAAAATATTTTCATAGTTCTGTCAATATTTCAGAGATAGCTCAGATAAAAGTTCTTGTTACTTGTGCTTATAATTGCGTAGAAAAATATATAATAAGGAGCTCCATATTATAGAGTTCCTAATCATAATACATTATATATCATATAATTATAATAAAAAAATACCAAAAACTCTTCTCTTAATGTAAATAAATTGCTTAGCAACCAAGTGTTAATCGAAATCGTCATAGGAAACATTTTTCATGACTTCTGTGCGTATCCTGGATATCACAACAGCTTTTGTACGAATGAACATACCGGGGAACGCAACAAAGACGGGAGAAGAGAACACGATGAACAGGAGGAGGCGGTACGACAGTAGGCACGTCCGCTAATTGGATAATTACGGAGTGCGCCGCGTTTGTTTTATAATTGGGCGAAACCGGGGAACCGTCGTTGCCTCGACGTGCCAAACAACAAAACGGCCGGAGTCACGCTCTACGTGACGAACTACCCTTGGAGCTAATCCAGGAGCCGAGGGTTCGCATCCCTCCGACTCCCTAAGCCCGTCCCACCCCCATCGGCTCGTGCTTTCGAGCCCTCCGCGCCAGCCGACGTCAACCACTCTCCGACTCGCCGCCGATTCATCGTTTGTCCATCTACCAACGGTTCACCACCGCCCACCTTTGTGACACGGGCGACGTGGGGCAACTTGTCTCCTTTCTCTCTAATTTTATGAAGAGATAGAATATAATTTAAATCCAGAGCATTCCTTTATAGGTATCATTCATTTTAAGAAGACATCTTTCTACAAACAAAATAAAATTTTTTTACGTTAGATGAATTTGTCATAAATCTCTTCCTTCTTTCTAGTTTCGTGCAGAGATAAAGTAGAATATAATTTAGATCTAAATCATCTAAGAAAAATTTGTCTATGTTAGTCAAAAGAGGACAAACTGAAAAGTTTGTTCTCCATTTCTCCAATTGTGATAAAAGAATAAGATTAACGACCATCCATAGTTTAAGAGAAATAATCTTATTAGCGATGATTTTTTTAACCGTAATTAAATATAAGACAAAATAAGAAATGCGCCTTGAGAGTCGATACGATAAGAAAAAAAAATTTCCTTTCAATGCCGGCGAATCTGAAGAAGTCGCGTGCGGGCGCTTTAATTCGACTCTTTTAATCTCGGTATTGTCAGAAGAACAAGGGGTAAAACAAGTAGTAGGAGAAACTGGTCCCAGTTAGAAAACGATTGACTCACTGACTGACTGATTACGAAACGCTCTTTCGTTAGGGTCGCAACGCAAGCCCTTCTCGACCCTTCAATTCAATCCCTTCCTCGCTTGGCGTTTCGATCTCAGCGTAAACATGTCTCGTGCATCACCTAGCTATGTCAAAAGTCCTAGAAATATGCGCAATAAGCACGAAAAAAATAATTGGCGCAGAACCGCTTCGAAAGAAAGGCATTAACGTGACGATGAAAAATAATCACCTCTAATATAATACAGTGGAATAACACAGTGAAATACTTGTTAATTAATTTTTACAATTTCATTCATATTTCAGAATTTTAATAATATTAATAATATAAATTTTAATTAAATATGTGAGAAGCGCCAATTTGCTTCTCATATTTAGTTGACCTATTTATATGAACTATTCAATTTCTAATCTTGATTATTCAATATAACTTTTTCTCGTACATAATTTTGTGCTTAAATTTCAATAAAGTCAGAGACTGATATCAGTGTAATTACCTTGATAAGAAAATCGCTTCGAGTATTTCCTACTTTCGCTGCTTTTTAACATCATAATTCTATATCTCTGGTAAACGTATTAACTAGCTCCTAATGCGAGAGGCATGCGTATAATAATGATATGACTTACCATGAAGTTCCATATACAAATTCGTCGGTGGAGGAACATTCGCATACGCAGCCGATCTGTTATTACGATTCACATGATGACTGTAAGAAAACATTTTGTCTTATTTAACGTCTGCATTAACATAATAATATAATAGAATAGAATATTCCATTGCAAAAAAGAAATTACTTCTTTAATATATAAAATTTTATATATATATAGAATATTATTCCATACGAAAATAATAAAATACTTGAAAAAAGTCGTAAATTTATCTGAGATTTAAATTAAATATCTAATTTAAAATTTCTTAAATTGTGTCATTATTCGATACTTTCATTTATAATTTGTGCAATTGCGAATTATTCAACTGTATCAACAGCAAATATTTTTATTGTAAATATTTTTTGTACATCTTCGGTATTGTTCCACAACAAAAAAAAGGCAAAGGGGGAGGCAGATTTTGAATAACAGCAAGAGACATATTTATCGATAAAGTTACACGGCGCAAACGGCTGATCATAACAATTAATACTTACTCGAGCATTCTACGTCCTGCTTGCCCTAACGAAGCTGACTGTGTAGATCGAGTGAAACCGATTTGTGGTACCCACTGAGTCCCGTTTTTGTGATTCAAAGCGTCGAAGTCTTGCGGCTTCAGGACGCGCGGCGGTTCTTTAACTCCCTTTAGTTTGCGAGCGAGGAAAATGTAGCTGTTACTGTACTTGGGATCTCTAAACTTGATACTGCAAGCCGAGAGAAAGATAAACTCTAGATTTTCTTCTATCTTTCATTGTCAACGAATAATAATAGATAATCAACATTGGGATTTTGCAACTTTTGACGACAATCAAGGATGTTGGTTATCATTGCGCAGGTATTATATTATAAAAAAAACTGCACAATAATAATATAACAATATTGACTTGTTAAGAGTTACAGAATCCCAGTGCAGATTATAGTTTGTTTTAAGGAGGTTGCATAACGAATGTACACGAACCAGTATACTTTGTTGTTCCTAACCGGTAAACCTCTCACAGGTGAAGGCAATGTACCACCGTCACTCACACAGTCTTCTGATAGAAATACAGTACCTCGCATCCCGTCTATGCTTATCTCGACCTCCTTATCGAATCCTATGCGATTCTTGTACAGACCTGTTACAAAGTTGTAACCACTATTTTCTATTCCGACATACAGTCTGTCGTCACCGCGAACGTTTCTCTTTTCTGAAAATGGAAAAATATGAAATAAATATAATATTTGATATATGCATTTATATATGTATGTATATTTTACAATTGTATCATTCCGCACGTTAACTTTAAAATATTCGAATGTAAATGCAACTCTTTTCCTGAGAAAATTAAGGAAATTAGGCGGGAACTCATTGGAACGCATTCTTCGATATCCTCGATGAGCTGAAGTTGGCTGAAGTTATCGAGAAATCGCATATCGCAAAGAGGTTAGTAATACGATTCAAATTTGTGTTCTCTTATGCCGGTATACTCATAGTCTGTTCTTATTTTAAGCAATATCTTAAGCTGTTAATGGCTCTTTATATTTTAAGACTGTATTTATTTATGACGTTTCTTAAATATAAGAACCAACTATAAATATACTGGTGTTAATGCCGTGAACTTAGCTTTCAAAATTCGAATTTGCAGCCTGCTTCAAGGGAGCGCAAAATTTGAATTAGATTTAATTTGTCACCGGCGAGACTTCATTAAAAATAAGTGGAAAACGCCATATTCAATCAAAATAGATCTTTGTGTCTAATATTCTTTGTGAATTTATACAATTTTCAGAAACTATGCGCCAATTATTTGTTGGTCGACAATCATCCAAATATGGACAAATTTGCATGAAATAGGTCTTTCAAAAAACGTTTGGATTACTTACTTTCTGCTTCTGTTAAACTATCGTAGTATGACGCCAAAGCCTTGAATAATCTTTTTTCATCAACAAACGGTAGCAAAGCTACGCCTTGCCAAGCAAATTTCTTTCCGTTCAAGTCAATTTTAAAATCTTCTGGGTAAAAATCAATGATCTGAGATTTCTGTGAATAAATAAGTTATAGATAAAAATAATATCGAAGTAATTTATTATAAAAAGTAATTTAGTAAATTCCCATTTAATTATGTATATAATAATTATTCTTTAGCATTTTATTTTATTCAGATTTAATTAACCTATTATTATATATTATATTATTTCCCTTTTTTTTTTATTTATAAAATGATTATATTTGCTTTTAATATTATTTGAAAAAAGTACTAAAAAATACTAAAAAATCAGTAATTTTAATTAGACTTTATTGAAATAATGTATATATTGTGTTTTTTATGTGTGCACTCATTATAAAACATCAAATTATCGAAGAAGATAAAGCTCTTTTATCTAAATTATTTCTTTCTGATAAGCAAATCAAAGCCTTCAGTAACAATATTTTATCAAATCACTTTAATTTGATTGTTTAAAATGATTAATATCATTTTGTTTTCATTTTTCAAATCATGATAAAAAATACCTACTGGATCCGTCATTAATTGCGCCCATGGATTAGGTACATGTTTTCTACTAGCAGCAGGAAATACACCCATTAATTGTTCTAATGGACGAAACTGTAAAAAAAAAACATTAATTACACATTTGTAAGAAATGCTTGCATTTTACAAAGAATATGTAATACTTACTGGTACAGTACCCTTCTCAAATTCTGTAGAAAGACCGCCAATATTAATAAAATCGCTTGCAAATGGCGCATAATGATATGGGAAATACCATCGCCATGACGCACAACCTTGATAATAATATCGTAAAACCCAACATAAACCTCGTACATATTGTAAAGCGACGTTATTTCTACAAGCAAACAAGTAGAACCAGCATTAGATCACGTAGATACATCTTTTACAAAATAAATTCTATTTGTAAGAAATAAAAAATAGAAATAAAAAAATATTTACAAAATTTAAAAACGTTTATAAAAATTATTCTATCTTCACTCTGTATTACCTAAATGCGAGATTATCGGAAGATACGTCGAATTTAGATTCATAATATCGATCTTTAAAACCATCCTCCCAAAGTCGCACCTCATCGTGCGCCTGGTCATCATCCGACTCATCATTCGAGACCTCATTAATTTTACGTTTCTGCCCTCTATTACCCGAATTCTAGTAACAAAATTAAGAACTCGAGATAAATTACAAATATTATCCGTATATATATTAAAAAACAATTGCAAGTATGTAAGAATATGAAATATTCATTGCTAAAAAACGAAATGGAATACCTCAGGTCTTAGCATACTTTCTAAGGCGTTATTAGCGTTCGTGTTATCGGCGGCATTCGTATTATAATTCCTACCCTGCACACGCATTTTAAAAGCTTCATAACGTGCATTCTCTATAGGTTTTACCGTTTGTCCAAGGGGCTAAAAATTATAAATATATTTAAAAAATTGTATGTCACACTTTACTCACAGAATTACAAGTGTTTATTAAATCTTTTCTTAGCAACATTCGGTGAGCTACTAATTTTCAAAATTTTATTTAGAAATATTTCAATTAAATTAATTTCAATAAAATTAATATCAGTTTAGTTTTTTGTAAATATAGAATGCATAATAAAATGAAAATCTTACAGTGGGTGCAAATTGACCTGCAGGAATCCACGTTGGTTTAAAACTACTAATGATCTCGTTTCTCTTCTTTTTGTCTTTTTCACGTTGTTTAAAAGCCAATTCATTTTGTTGCCTTTTCTTAAAGATTTCATCTTCTGCGTCTCCAAGCTCTGACATTATCAATTGTACACGATCTAAATTAACATCACCGCTATCTGTCAAAAAACCCTGGAAATAATATAATAAAAAATTACTTTCTATGAACAAATATTTGCTTTAGCAATAATATTAATATCCAATAAACATTTTCATAAATTTATAGAATTTAAAGGTAAATCAAATTGATAATTATAAATGTATGTATAAATGTATATACACAAATAGAGAGAGACATATAAGATATCAATCTTTTTTAATAAGTCAGAAATAATTAACAAAGAAATTTAGTATAAATAATTAATATATACAATATAAAAATGAAATATGTACACCTCAATTCTTTAAACAATATTTAACAATTATACAAAGTATTTACACAAAAAGGTATATTTTTTAAATCAGAATTAATAAGGGTATAATTTTCTAATTATTAATTTTTTATCACTTGCTTTGTAAAAAATTACATACTCCGGTTTTGTATACTGCTCTTTTATATAAAGCAACAAGTCTATCAATTGCGCCTTCTCTAATCTCCAGAGAAGGGAGGTGAGGCAAAAAATCGTTTCCTACGAAGAAACACATAAACACCCAATCATCAACAGCTCGTTCAAAATCATATTTGAATGGTAGATTTGGCATTTGCAATTCTCTTTCTAAATATTCTCTGAGAACATTTAATCGCACGAATATGAACTGGCATTCAGATCCATATGTGTCCTCTGGCTTTTGATTTGGTTCTGCGCCTGTACATTCACGCATTTCATGCCCTAACTGACCACATATATCGCACGGTTTTGGCTTATTCGGTTTAAATTCTTCACGAATAATAGTAAAATTGGGTTCGTGTGTAGCAAGACCTAACATAATTAAATCGGCATCCGCTCCACATAAAACATGTTGCGTATTAGGATC
Organism: Trachymyrmex cornetzi; assembly: GCF_001594075.2. Lineage (NCBI taxonomy): Eukaryota > Metazoa > Arthropoda > Insecta > Hymenoptera > Formicidae > Trachymyrmex > Trachymyrmex cornetzi. Next base: position 1,339,833 of record NW_017300059.1, on the reverse strand, counting down.
GTGATCGGGTTGCGCTGTAACACATTAAAAACAACAAAAATTTGTTATTTCTAGTGAAATTCTATAACCTATATATGTATATATAAAATAATACTGTACACAAACATTTACCTCTTTGTCGCCGTATAAAATCCATTATTTTATGTTCCCCTTCGCCGGGGACATTAGCATCGCTTAATATTACTTTAATATTCCTCCAGCCTGGATCATTATTCAAGCGATCATGAATGTAGTAATGTAAACACGACGATAATCTTGCCATAAACGGTGTGCCCTGAAATACAAAGCTTCCGATATATACAGCACATAACTTTATAGTGACTGATATATTTTTCAAAATTAATAACAATTAATTACAAAAAATTCCATTTTATTTGTCAAAAAATATAAATATGTTTCAGATCTTAAATATATTTTATTTCATTAAATGGATATTAATAATAATATAAAATTGATAATTTTGTTATAAAATTGGTGAGAGTATTTTTATATCAATTTTATATTCTATTTGTTTTTTTATAAATTCTATTACAATATTATAATTTGTGATTACAAACCGGAGTAATACAATTACTATCAAAATGCTCTTCCTTCGGTTTTTCGGGAGGCAAGGATGCTCCTTTGAGAGTCAATTCAGAGCGTATCCTCTCTATTTCATTAATCTTTTCTGTTGATTCTTTTGCTGCGCGAAATCGTCGAGATCTTTGTTGATTCATTTTTGCTCTGGGTGCCTGCATAACAGCACATTAGACATTATAATATCACTAGTTTCCCTTTCCTTATATTTTATGTGCAAAAATACTTACAACTCCGTCAATTGCCATGTAAAGTAATTTCCTTGGTCTAACAATGCGAAACAATCTGTCAATACACTCGAAAATAGCCTCCATCATCTCATCTTCATCCTTGGGAGCTGGCCTTATATTTACAAAAGTACAAGATCACATAAACAATTCATCAAAGACAATAAACCATTTCTGACATCTTGTTTATACTTACTTATCCTCAGGATGCGTACAAGGATGTATTATACCATTCATATCAAGATACAAATTATCAAATTCTACCCCATTTGGATTCGGCTCTGCTGAATTCACAGGAATGCATACCCCGTCTGCAGATACTGTCTATAAATATAAAATATCAAAATTTTACTCTTATATATTGGATTTAGAATATTATTGAAATAATTTGTCAAATTTTGGCAGTGAATTAACTATGAAAATTGTTGTAACACAATCTTCAGCAACAAGAAATTCTTCAACAAGAAGAGAAAATCTAAGGGTGCATTCCGTTTCACACATGACAATGCATCGTTTATCCTTGTTGTTCACTGAAGGTTAAACAAGGATAAATTATGCATTGTCCACATCATGTATGAAATAGAATGTACCCTAATATTACATTAATTTGAGATTTTAAATATTTAAAATATGCGAAAATAACTTAAATATACACAAAATTACTAAATATTAACTTTAATTTCCTAGATATTAAATTTGACAAATAGAAGCAAATAAAGGATTATAATAACCATTCTAGAAAGTTTCAGAAATTTATTGTGAGCTTAACTAAAATACAATATATGCACATAATTAAAAAATTTACACAATCCATAAGTGCAGCGATTCGTCGCAAGGATTATACCTCAGGAAGCGAGATATAAACGTGGATGAAATGTAAATACAAATGACAAACATGTAAAACGGAGAAAAATTTATCAGCAATCTAACCTACCTTCTGTTCGATGCACTCCACAATTACGGAGGGATATTTGCGGCTTAGCCAACGAAAAAATGCTGGGACTCCCATTATTCGTTCGTAGCTTGCTTGACAGTATTATGAAAACTTATAATTACCGTCACAACACTACTGTGTCATATTAAATCAACTGCATGAACCAGCATCAACGCGTACGTTTAACTTTAATATGGAAATTAGGTTAGAGTTGTTTCGCTTGGTTAATCATGAATTAATATTATACATGATACGAAACACGAGATATGATTTGATGCCACTCGGCTTTTGGCGCTATTCGTGAAAATCTAGTGCAACACTAGTGCACTCTGAGTGCAATTGAACACAAATCAATTCACATATTTTCAGTATTGATAAATAATTTAATTACTTTTAATTACATAACTTTGTTCTCACAATAACTTCATAATCTCAAAAGAATTAATTAATTTATTAATATTAAAAATATGTAAACTGATATTGCACTCAATTGCACCAGTTTTTCATAGTAGAGCTAAAAAATTGTCCAATAAACTCTGAGAAACTTCAATGTGGATGCGCTTTCATTGTTCGTAAAAGTCGCAATAAATCGAATCTGAATATTCCTATACCATGGTTCAAATATATGTGCGTTCCAAAATATATCAGAATATAGGTCTGTTTTCTGTGGCTGAACTAGTGTACAGTTTTGGAACTTAAAGTGGGATAGAAATACGTTTGATATTTATTTAAAGCGAGAAAGAGAGTTCTAGAACAGTCTAGTGCAGGAACAGAAAACAGACTATATATGTCGTCCCATTTTTGAGTGCAACAGGTATGTTGTGTGATTAAATATTAAATTGATAGATAAATTGAATACTAATATGTAAGTAATTAATAAAAAGAGATTAAAATTATTTTTCCTCGTCGCTAATTCATGAATCGTACTATTATTTACGATATTATTGAGCAAAATCTCTCAAAAACAATATTTTTTAAGGTTAGGAAATCTATCGTACCGACTGAATAAACGCGCGAATGTAATTGTAATGTTGATTGAAAACATGATTTTTATATTATGTTAATAATATTTAAAAATTTTTCACCCAATAGTATCATAATTTTTCAAGTTAGAGAATTCTTCTGTTTTACTAACAAATAAATTTATGATCTATTAAAACAAAACAATCTTACATGAGTTGATCCATTTTTTACATTAAGGCAGTTATATTATACAGATATAAACTTACTCCTTTCCTAATTTTATCTCACAATTTCATTTTCATTAGATTTCTTGCTGCTTTAATTAGATGAAAATCTTCTATTAAAATTTATAATATTGCTATAAAAATTTTAATATTGTAGAAATCTTTATATTTGCGTTTATCAACAACCGTCTTATTTTTATATTTATTTTAAATAGCTCAATTATATGAATTAAATTACTAGAGAATAATAGAATTTCTTTCACAATTAGTTATATCAAACAAGATTTATCACAAAACAATTTTATATATAAAGACTTTTTCTTAAAACTTTAAAATTAGCTGATACCATTTTATTTTTTTTTAGATTGTTTAACTTTTGTTGTGTACCTACCTATCTTAATTTCAATTAGAATGCCGGTAGACCAGATTCAGTATTCTGAAAAGTACAATGATGATAGATATGAATACAGGTAAGAATTTGGAGAAACTATGAATTATATCTTTAAAAATACTCAGACAACAAAAAATACAAAATCGAAATATAAGACGTCTTAAAAAGCTTTTAAGCGCCTTTAAGACGACTTATGTTTTGTTTTTAAACATGCATGTTATCTGAGTAATGAGCTGTAAAAATTAGTTTTTTTTTATTAATATTAAATTGTAAAAATTAGTTTTTGTTATTTAAATATTGTCAACTTTTATTACAGTTATGTTTTTCTTTTTTTAATTTAAATTACATTATATTATTTGTGTAAAATATATCTTATGGTAATCATTTTTGGCAAATTAACTTCGAAATTATACCGATTTTTTATAAAATTGAATATGAATACAGAAATTTAAATAGAAGAGATTCTCTTTTCAGAGATTTTCAATTAAAAAGAAAATTTTCTTATATATAATTAAAAATATATAAAAGACTTTAAACTATTTTATAAGTTTTCATGAATTTAATCCAATACGTACAGATGAACTCAAGTTAATGTCAGTATAAATAAAGTCATATAATTTCAATTAAAAATTATGTATAGGCATGTAATACTGCCAGTTGATATAGCCAGGCATGTTCCAAAGACTCATCTCATGACAGAAACCGAATGGAGAAATTTAGGAGTTCAACAGAGCCCTGGATGGGTTCATTATATGATGCATGGACCAGGTACGACTTGATAAATGAAAATTATTTAGGTAGGAAAATTATTTATATGTGTACACACATATAAATGTGTGTACATCATGAATTATAATCAGCATCATTTATTAATACAATCTAAATTTTTTTTTCAGAACCACATGTTCTATTATTTCGCAGAATGAGATCTGATCTTGTGACAGTACCTAGATGTTCCACTTTACAAGGAGAACCTATTACTTGTTATAATTGAATCTGATGTAATAATCTAATGTGAGATGATATGAATGGAAATGAAATGTACGTTGATATAAGATTGTATTCTACTATATTTATAAGTATTTATTAATATTTAAAAATTATAAGCATCAGAATATATTATATTTTATCGTCCCTACATCTTTCACATAATATAAAGTATAAAAACATATCTTACAATTATCTATCAAGTATTGTTGGCTTCTCTAAATGAGTCCTTTTTAAAAAAACATGTAATTATTTGCGTAATATCTAATAATTTTGTGTGTAGAAAATTTGCAACATTTTTTCTTCAATAAATTTTAGATAGCATAGACAAGTTATGAAAGTTTTTCGCGATATTTCCAAATTTGTATCCAAGTGTTGCAAATTCCATATATGTCACGTAACAAAAGAACTAGTCAAAAGAAAAAAAGCTAATTGGAGATGAAAGAAAGAGAATTGAATAAGAAGCAAATTCGAAGCAAATTCGATTAGCTATAAATTTATTGATGAGCCTATTGCTGAAAGATTGCGTGATGGATCTGGGGTACTCTGCATTTAAAATGTTAATCATTTCAAGCGTGTATTTTCTTTCTTCGGAACTTCGCTGCTTCGCGTGTCTGCGCGCAGCACGCGATGAATAATTATAAAATCTGTTTATCTATTAGCTAAACTTTTCGTACTTTGAAAAGTACATATATATATTGGAACATTCCTTCTAACAAGAAGTCACACATTGCTGCCAGTTTATAATAATTTTTAATATATTGTAACAATTTTTTAGAAATCTTTATATTAAAATTTAAAATGTTATAATGTAATACTTGCTTATAAAATTGAATTCACTTCTATAATTTGCAGAACAAAAGGCAGAAGATTACCTAAACGAATTGATATCAAAACTAAAATTTATTCATAAATGCTTTTATTATAATTAAAATTTTAATATGTTTTATCGTAACCAACTATACGTGATTCGATAAAATTCTTATAATTTGGGAAACAAGATTTTATATTTGCGAAAAGTTTTGTGCCTTTCTAGCATACAGTTTTATGCATACAAATAAATTATATACAAGATGAATCTAAAGAGCTATTACAAAATATATTTGGGTATATGATTGTCCAAGATTTATTTTCACAGAATTGTGATAGAACGATAATCGGTTAATATTATATGCAGATCGCGTGCGTTTCTTCGACTAAATGACACAAATAATCGAGCAAGGACGATAACAATGGATTGATAGGAAACATTCACGAAAGCATGCGAGCCATTTAATGGCTTTTCCGTTAGTAATCAGAGATGCAGCGTGTAGTAGTGAGTAAAGAATAAGAATTGTGTAGTTATCCTTCTCCTTATTATCCCTTTCTCTGACTTCCTTATCGATTATTTCTTAATATTGCGGGTAGGGAGACAGAGCAAAAAGTATGGATGGAAAAGTTTTGTTGTAAGTTAAGAATTTAAGACGCTAGAGGCAACCATACCCGAATGGAACGATGGCTCTTGTACATTTTGTCGCGGTGTAGCGGTTCACCAATGTTTGAAATCTGGCCTGCGTTAAATTAATTAAAAACGAAAAGAAATTGAATAATTATTGTTAATGAAATCGAATATTTCTTCGTAATTCTCAACTATGTATAAGTGACATCACAGTGAGTATATTTTTTTGCATTTATTGTCTGTGTTTCTTACTGAAATGTTAATTAAAACTAAAAAGCTCTACTTTTGTTCGTATATTTTTTTAGTTTTGTAAATTTTTAATTAAATTTAAAATTTTCGAGTTTGTGGGTTTTGATATTTTAATGTTTACATTGTTTATAATAAAAACAATTTTACTATTAATGTTAATTTAATATTGATTGGTTTGTATTTTAATTAAAAAATTTTTAGAAAGCGATTTTATTGTTTTGAACAAAATTAAATTCTACATTAATATTTATTGATTGAGTGGTTTCTAAACCTAATACTGAAACAGATGTTTTAGGTAAAGAGACGACGATATGGTTCATCATCCAAAAGGCCAGCCAGTAGTACGGCGAGAATCTCTTATACGAAACACACTTTTAGTAAATGAAGCAACCATTCATGTGAAAAATGGAAGTTACAATAAGGCCATATTTTTATACAATCAAGTAAGTTTTAAATTTATTTTAAATATATTTTAATATATTTTTAGACAGAATGTTTAATATATTTTTTGTACTTTGGAGGATATGAAAAAAAAAATATTCAAATAGAAATATAGAAATCTTGACGAATTAATAACTTCCCTGATATATCAAGATCGAAGAACAAAGCTATAGCGAAACAAGAATATTGGGGGCACATTATGTAACGAAAAATATAGGCAATGTTATTAACTTTTTTATATTATAATCTAATAAGTTAGTTGAATATTGGTCTGTGACAATTAGCGCAATGGAGCGGAAAGAAATGCATAAATTATTAGATAATATTTGAGTTTAGAAGATATCAATGTGAAGTATACAACTTGCGGGATAATTTCTTCATTCAAATATGGACCAGCAATTAATATTCATGATGTAAAAATACCATTAGATGTAACATTCCCGCCGTGGACGCAAGCGCAATTACATTTAGTTATCATTATAAAAATATTACACTTGGTGTTCTTGTATCATGACAATATCTCGCACAATATACAATACAGAGAGGTATACAATACAATAATGAATATCTCACACAATATACACAATATAAAATATTTACGAAATATATGTAAATATTTATAAGACTTATTTTAAACAGTTTGTAAATATTTTTATGGTCTTAGATTGCACAAATTAATATTTATTATAATAATATAATGAAATATTTATTGCAAATGTTACAGTAAATGATATGATAATACTTAATAAGACACTATAATCGAAATAAACAATACTTAGTAAAAATATTTATATTTATCATAAATATTTAGAAATATTTATCAATATTTTAAGAAAATGTTTAATAAAGCTTCATATAAAATATGTATAAAATATTTATATAACATTAAAAAAAATACATAGTAATAGATATTTATCATAAATATTCTGGGATATTACTGGAATAATTTGTGCTGAAATGGGATCTATCTTAAGAATCCATATCTTTACGAATTTTTTAGACGTATTTCCAAAAGACGTCTTTGTGGTCAGACAGACTGACAAATTCTTGAGTGCGAGTGTGGCGTAGCAGGCAGTGCAAGAGACTGCTATGTCAAAGATCCTGGGTTCGATCCCAAGCAGAACCGAAAAATGTTTTCGAACGGCTCGTAGCTCCTCTCGGAAGGCAATGGCAAACCACCGGAGAGTATCTTTGCCAAGAGAGCACTTCTCTAATAAATCGTCGTTCGGAATCGACGTTAAACCGTAGGTCCCATATGACTGTGTACAATCAGCGTGCGCACCACAGGCATATGAGAGAGTCTCACCACGCTCGGCCACGAGTAATAGGAATGAGAGGGATAAGACTTGAAAAATTATAAAAGATGCATTTGCTAAAAGAATAAAAAAAAAAAATTTATGATCACACGATCTCTTCTTTATCTTTAAGGCTGGATTTTCCTTGGCGCTACAACGTTCATTTTCAGCGTCAAAACAGGTCACGTGATCAAAATTGACAAATATCAAGCGTCGATTTTGATCACGTGACCTGTTTTGACACTGAAAATAAGCGTCGTAGCGTCAGGTGAAATCGCACCTTAAGAGGCTGTGTTATAATGAAATTCACTGTCAATGTTGAAAATCTAATGTCACGTAACGTAAGCTATAAATTTTTAGGCTGGCAGTGAATTTGGAACACAGCCAAATAAGTAACCGAAAAAATACGTTATTAAACTTTGGCAATCCCAAGAAATGTTCTATACATAATTCAAATATACAGAGTGTTCTTTTTCTTTTTTTACATTTCTGAATCTCACAAGGGTAGAATTAGCATATTTGACTTATGCTAGTGTTGTTACTCGTTTCTAAGGAAACGAGTCACCTATTTTAAGGTGTCGGCAACCACACGTATCTTAGCACGTAGGCGAGGATCATCTGTTCGTGTTTTCTAGCTGAGCTGATTCCTCGATTTCTGCTCTTATGTGCAAAGTAAAAACATATGAAGGAGGAACTGAAAGTTTTGCAAAGTAGATCATTGTAAATTCTTATTGTACAATATTGTAATATAACTATTGGATAAAATATTGTTAAAATCGACAAGCGAAGATGGGCGATGTACCGCAAGCCGAGAACGCAATATCTGCGAGCGCGATGGAGCATCATGTTCTGGACATTCTGAATCCTGGTTTGCACCACCATGACCTGCTGCAAAGCTACGTGCGTGTGGAAGTCTGCTCTGATTCGAAGCAGGATCCTGAAGAGTTCGAAGAACCGTGTAAAGAAGTTCATTCGAGTAAACATCTTACAGCATTGAGCGGTGACAAGGATCGTAATAAAGGGAAGAAGGGTAACGACAGGAAAGAAAAGCAGGGGCCTGACACCGCCATCGAGTCGGAGATGAGAATACAGAAGTCGAAGAGAAAGTGACGCCAGCGTGACGGCGAAGGTCGTCGGCAGGAAGAGGTGTACACCGATAAGGATCGCGCAGCTGCTGTGAACATGGGTACCACGGACATAAAGCAGTCTCTGAAGCTAAAGCAACGGCAGGATCGCAGCAAGAGTTTGCAAATCCCGGAGGAGACCGAGCCCGGAGCGTTGCTGACGCTTGGTCTACGCGAGATGCGCTTTGGCGACGTTAATGTCGCTATTAATTGCATTAATAAGGTTTCTACTCGCTTGCCTCATTATACGATACTTTGTTATTTCTTGGCGGGCACAATCAATGAGAGTGATTTATGTCTTCTATGCATGGTCGTGCATGCGCGCATGAATAAACGTGACCCTCCGTAATAAGCGAATAAATCGATCGTAACGATTTATATTATATAAGATTGAAATACGGACGTAATAATTGCAGAGATTGTTATCGATTTCGAAAGAAATATTGTCTAAGTTTTTTAAAGGATTGCATAATCTATGGTTTTTATAATATATATATATATTGATCTGTTAATTTTATAAATTGGCATCTGTATAATTTGATATAATGGCGAAAATTCTTCTCAGAATTTTTACTTGAATTGAAACACGTTTCAGAAATACTGAGAAAGTCTACATCTTTTCTTAGAATTTTTCATGTAAATGAATTCTGAAATATTCTAAGATTTTTTATTTTAGAATTTCTGAAAAAATACTTTTCCTCATTTTATAAAATTTTATCAGAAATCATGGAATGAAACAAATCTTAATATTTCAGAATATATGTACATATATGAAGAACTCTCCAGAAGGTATATAGACTTTTTCAAGGTACTTCTAAAAAGTGTTCCAATTTGTATAAAAAATTTAAGAAATTTTGTTTTAAAATCATAAAATTATTTATTATTTTAATTTAAACAAATTCTGAAATTTACTTAAAAATTATGAAAAATTCTACAAAAAATTTTTTCTGAGGCTAATATAAAAGAAAAGTTTAGATACACTAAACATTTACACATAAAAAAATTTCAGATTAACAAAATATCCATATTTCTCATAAAGTTTAATGTTTATCAATTTGTCCATAAAATTCAAAATATTTCTATTGTATTTATTATAATTGCAGTATTGTAATATATGGCAAAAAGATTATTGCAATATAATCTTCGGCGATGAATGGCAGCTATATAAGTAAAATAATATCACAATAAATATGTTCATATAATTTGTATCTAATACTAGAAGATGTTTATATGACGTAATAAAGTAGATTTTTATATTTTTATTTAAATTACATAAACATTTGTTACATTTCAAAGAGATTAAAAATAATATAAGAAAATATTATTTAGAATTATCGATGTACATTTAAAAATATATATGAAAAAGAATTTACAATGTTTATAATTACTATAAATATAATAACTATATCTTTGTGATTTAACAATATTATTAAAACTTATTAATTATTTTAATAAAGACATTACATAAGAATTTATTCTGGCAGGCACTGGAGTTAAATCCAAACGACAAGAACGCCTTGATAGCGCGGAGCAAATGTCATCTTTTACTGGGTGATCCGCAAAAGGCTCTGGACGACGCTGAAGCGGCTTTAAGACTGAACCCTAAGGATTCTAGCAAGTCCAAAGCGGTATACTGCAAGGCAGAAGCTCTCTATCATCTCGGCGACTTCGAAATGAGTTTGGTGTATTATTACCGTGGGATGAGGATTCGTCCGGAATTCGGCGAATTTCGCCTTGGTGTCCAAAAAGCAAAAGATGCGATACAGAATATGTTACGTAAGAATTAACAACAATTGTTATTTTCCTTAATTATCCTAATAATACATGTATATGCGATAATATATTGCAATATGTAAAAAGAAATGTATGCGTTATAAACTGAATTTTATAAAAGTCGGTAATTTTACATTTCATTTTGTGATTTATTTGTTGAAACATTGTTGAAACTTTCAATGAAAAAGTAGATATTCAAGCAATTATATGTAAATTATGGCCGCAGCACAAACTCTTGCAAACTCAGCAGAACACAACAGTTTTGCAACCGTTTTATGATTCTCTGCTGAGATTGGACCATTCCTCTTAATCTAAAAGCATAGCCCAATCAGCGCGAAGAAAACTTCTAACAGTTGCAAAATAAACGTTCTGCTGAACGCAGCCATTCTATCCTTGTTTTACACGAAATAATAAACACGAAAATACAGAATGACAGAAGTAGCGCTAATAGCGTCTCCCTAAATGCACCAATAGTGGCACGTAAAAAATCTCGACTGTAAAAAGATTTTTTCTTAACCCAATATATACATATATATTAATATATGTATATTAATTTCTTTAAAAAGAGTGAATTTAATTTTTTTATTCTGCATTAGATCGTGTAGATAATCATTAGTTTACCGCTCATAGATAAATAATACTATGATATAATCGTACGTGAATTTACCGACATCTCATTTTTGTGAGCATTTTCATTTCTGAAGTTGATACAGATGTCGTATCAGGATTTCTGTGTGCTCTTCTGATACGTGTACACATATATATAAGATTATATACATGTATATATCAATATATATATGTGTATATATATTTCTTATTACAGAAAATGTCAAGACTCTCGTGTTGCGGGATGACTGTTGATTGTTGAGGCGTTTCTCTAAAGATATGATGTACTTTGAACCTACTGAGTGGGAACTGTAGTTCGAAACGGCCGCAACGAACACAATTGTGATTTACGTCTCCAGCAGTCAGGCTCTTGATTTGTAATTGACGTCAACCGATCAGATACCGTTTTCGGTCACTTGGCCACGTATCAACGAGGACGTTAACATTCTATAGCTAGCATATTGCAAAAAGGCAGGAAAATGATTAATACGGGGTAAGTAATGTTTTGTAATTTCAAGTTCATGTGTTTCTATATGATTCATCAAGTTTTTATCCTCAACAGTACTACCAGAGACAGTAGTATAAATTTACATAAGTATGTATATATATTTCATTATCTGATTGCTACGTGGACTCATTTTCATAATTTATGTAAACACATGATAATGTATAAAATATGTGTTAAATTTATTGTTGTACTGTTCATAAGTTGTACAAATTAAAATGTGAATTGCATTACTTAAGTCTAAAAATTTTTTACTTAATTCTAGAATTGTTGATTTATTTGCATATTGAAAACAAAAATTTATTCAAAAACAGATTTATGTTTGTAAATGATGTAATGTAAATATATCAATTAGTGGATATGACCCAATTTGCTGGACAAAGTGACATAAAATTTTAAATATTAAGATTTTAATGATGTATATGACTTTGATTAAATTTGTTGTTTATAAAAATTTAATAATATAAATATATTTAGAATTGTACATATCATTAAAAGTATAATATTTTAAATGATTAATTTTTTTACCTAACAATTGATTCATGTCCATTAACTGATACATTTATCTTATATGATACATTAAATTACTATTTTACATTTTAAAACTTAAATATAATGAATTATTACAGTATATTATTTATAAAACAAAATAAATGTATAAATATAAATATGATATTTGTAATCCTCATGAATGATTTATAATTTGTTAAATGATATATAGTATTTTTTTAATAATACATCTAGATAAATAATAATGCTATTATAAATGTTGTGTCACTGAACAAGATTATACTAGTTACTACCAATATTTGACAGGAAGTTGGCCGGTCGGACTATTTTTATAACTGGAGCTTCAAGAGGTATTGGGAAGAGTATAGCTTTGAAAGCAGCGAAAGATGGTGCAAATGTTGTTATTGCTGCAAAAACTGCCGAACCACATCCAAAGTTACCGGGTACCATTTATACGGCGGCTTCTGAAAGTAATTATCGCTTAATTTTTCACCAGATTTGGGTTTATGGTACAATCTGACAGCGATACATTTATAGGTATTGGTTTATGGATAAAAAAAGACTTACTGATTTTTATGAATAAAAAATTCAATACAAAATTAGTTTTATTTGTGTTAAATATCAATATTAAAACTAATAAAATTATTACAAAAATAGAATATTCATATTTTATAGATGGTATATGTTATATAGGTATATAACTAGTATAATTCTCTTTTATATATATATATATATATATATTTATATTTAATAATTAATTGCTTATAAATTTAAAAATTGACTATCTAAAATAATTTTTATATTTATGTTAAATAGTATCAACTAATAAAATTGTTAGTTTTGATGCTGATATCTAATACATATAGAAATAGGATTTTATAAGCAATATATTATCCTGGTACAATTTATTTTTTTATTTAATTTAATGAATCTTTTTAATTTAGTAGGATTAAACAAAATGAAGTTAATGCTAACTAAGTCGATTAGATTCAACATTCAAAAACCTTCGGAATTTAAAGATTTATGTAGAAAAAATATTTTTCAGTTGAAGCAGCTGGTGGTAAGGCTTTACCTTGTATTGTGGATGTACGCGATGAGAAGCAGGTGATTGACGCGGTAGAGAATGCTGTTGCCAAGTTCGGTGGAATAGACGTTGTTGTGAATAATGCGAGTGCTATTTCTTTAACGGGTACTCTTACAACCGAAATAAAAAGATATGATCTAATGAATAATATTAATGCCAGAGGAACTTTTCTCGTGTAGGTTGTTTCTTTCACACTGCTTACAGGTTTTTAATGTTTAGTATTTAATTTAATATTAAATTAATCATAATCTATAACAATTGATTAGAAAAACTGGTTAATATTATCACGCATTCTCAAGTTTGCACTGCAAATTTACCAAGAAATAAAATTGTATTGTAGATCGAAAGTTTGTATACCATATCTAAAGAAAAGCACAAATCCACATATAGTTAATATAAGTCCGCCGTTAAATATGAAACCAGTTTGGTTTCAAAATCATGTCGCATACACAATGGCTAAATATGGAATGTCTATGTGCGTTCTTGGAATGGCAGAAGAATTTAAGCCTGATGGCATTGCGGTTAACGCTGTTTGGCCTAAGACAGGTATATTGTCATATTTAAGTTTATAAGATATAATTAATAAGGAAATAATTGCATTTATGATAAAATATTATAAATATACATATATTGCTAGTATTATTTTAAATAGAGAAAATAACGATAAAAACTTTGTTTATCTGAGTAACTTATAGATTGCATTTAGTATTTTCCGTGTATGGGATAATACTAAATAATTATATAAAATTTATTTTAAATAAATATTACATATTTTTAGCTATATATACTGCTGCAATGGACATGCTATTAAGCTCAGACTCGAGTAACGTTTCTCGAAAGCCTGAAATTATGGCTGATGCTGTTTATGCATTGCTTTGTAAAGATAGCAAATCCATTACTGGTCAATTTCTAATTGACGAAGAAATATTAAAAAACGAGGGCATTACTGATTTTACAGACTACGCGTGTAATCCAGGTAATATTGGATTTTATTTTTATTTTATAGACAAATATATATAAAAATACTAATTATATTAACATTTGCCTTGTAAAATTTATAGCAATTATAAATAAGTGAATTGTATGATGACAATCAATTAACTTTTAAAGTTTTATATTATTAAACTTGTTTTCTAAATATAAGATCTTTGAAAATATGTTAGGTTCAGTTGTTCAGGTTCAATTGTATTATCAGTTGTTAAATAGTTTTCTAACAATAAGCATTTGTAATCTTTAGCAAACAAGGACAATTTAATGCTGGACTTCTTTCTGGATGGTGCACATACTAACGTTCATAATGCTGATAAAACGAATAATGAAGAAAATGGACGGTTGGCACATTTATTTAATGTTATCAATGCAAATTTAAGTAGCGAATTGGTTGACAAAACTGGTGCTATATACCAATTCAACGTAAAAGGTAATTTCTTCTCGTTTATAGAAAAAAAGAAGAGATTGAAGGAGAACAGATATCTTTATACTTATATATACATTCATGTTTAGGAAAGGAATCTGGTGTATGGTTTCTTGATTTGAAAAATGGAAAGGGCGCTACTGGTAAAGGAGAACCGAGTCAGCCAGCAGATGCAACTCTAACGATGGATTCAGAAAATTTCTTTGCTATGTTTTCAGGTAGGTACAGATCTAATAACTTTCTGTTGAATTTATTCTTGCATCTGTTATATCATTGTATCATGTGTATTAAGAGACACGGTAATGTCTCGGCGCTAAGAACATAATATGTACATATACCTGTGTGTTAATGTTATTACATTATTATTATTACATTAACGTATTTTAAACTTGCTTTTTGCCGACAGGTAAACTAAAACCAGTTTCTGCATTCATGACAGGCAAATTAAACATTAGTGGAAATATGCAGAAAGCAATGAAACTGGAAAAGTTAATGACCAGTTTAAAATCCAAACTATGAATACAAAGATTAAAATACCACATATCCTGCAGTATATTTTTAATATATTGTAATATATAACACATCACACTCTCTTTTGAAAAAGACGAATATAAATATTTTATATGCACTTTCTTATGTGCATCTTTTTTCTTTGGAAAATAAGAAAAATATGTATAAATGATGATAACTAATGAATCAAAATTTACATTAGTATCATAACTTTTAGTTGAATTGTTCAAGTCTATTTCTAGAAAACAAAACGTCTAAGAGAAATTTTGTATAATACATAAATAAGAGTAATTTTTTATAACTAGTAATAATTCTACATATAGGTTAAAATATTTTGTATCCATGAAAATGATATTCATATAAATATATAATTTATATATACATTGTTATCAGGAAGATTTGTACAATAAATAAAATAATTTTTATACATGTTGCAAAAAATATAATTTGGTAACTTATGAATTACTTTTCTACATAAGAACAATTATATTTTTATTTCAGCATTGGAAATATTGTATGTGTAAGTACTTTTGCTTCTTCGTAGACTCCAAAAAAAATAAAGCCTCCTAATGTGATCCACATTACTCTTGGTCCAAAACCAGCAAATAATCTGTGATATTTGGTGAATCTTTAAAAAATTGTAGACCACACACAGGAAGGAAAAGAGAAAAAATGTGGAAGATACTTACCCATGAAAACCATTCTCTACATATACTCCATGAAGTATATTTAGTATCTTTAATTCTGACGAAAGTAACATTCTATTTGAGAGCATTATTCTCGTTTTTGCAACATCTAATGGAGTGGTAACAGCTGCAGAGATGCCACCTAAAATTACAAAGCGTACACACGAGTGTAAATACGAAAAAATAGATAAAAATAGTATTTATGCAAAACTATAATTTATTTTCTTATTCCTATTTGGAGCGTGTAAAATTAGTATAAAAACCTGCAATTGCACCACAAATTGCACTTTCCACAGGATATATTTCTCTTTCAATATAGAATCTGTAGGATTTTTTGAAATATTCCCATAACGGAAACTGTACAATACTAAATGGCATGTCTCGTAATACCGTACTCCAATATCCACGATATAGAAATTTTAAATCAAATGATTTTTTATCATGTACTTGTGCCTGTCTCCTCTGTTTCACAACTTCGACTGGAACTCGTAATAAACATGCTACCTTTGTATATAGAATAACAATTAATATACAGCTAAAGCTTATTCTTTATAGATAAATTAGTTAATTTAATAGCATTCGGTCTGTAAATAATTGAGCTTAGAGAACACTTTGACTTCGAAATTGAAAAATCTTAGCTATGTTAAATTTATGTAGAAAGCAATGTTTTTCTAATTATTACATAATTATAGCTATAAAAGGATTAAGAGAAAAACAATTGGAAAATATTGCTCTATACATCAACTTGACATATTTAAAATTTTTTTTATTTCAGAATCAAAATTTTTTAAGCTCAATTATTTGATGTAAATTGAATATCGTTAATTTGATTAATTCATTTGTCACAAACAAGATAATAATTTAATATTAAAATCTCACCATTTCTGATATCGCGGCTGCTCCCATGTGAAGTGGAGTATAATAATCCGTAGAAATTCTAGGTTTCAATATAGTCTTAATTTCTTCATATGTTAGAAAAAATAGTGCGGCTGAAATGTAAAATGTGTTAATGTGCGAATGTATATAATCCATAAATTTATTGATTCCTCTCTGAATGTATTGCATATTTGTAATATTATACCTGTCGGTGCTGAACCAACTATGACTGGACCGATGCCTTTATAAAGACCTGTGAAGCCTCCAGTCTTTAAAAATCCCTGTGCACTTTGTAGTCGCGTCTTCAATGTATCCAGTGGGAACAACGCGATGTCTACGAATGTACCTGCAGCACCTCCTGCCTATTTAAACATAATTATATGTAAATGATAACAGATAGATAATTCAATAACTTGAAAATGTAAAAAGAAAAAGGCAAATCAGTAAAAACCATACAAAAAGGAAGCAACGATCTTAACATATGTTGTCAAAGTCATGACTCTCTATCAGGTTTTATTCATTGTTTATTAAAAAATTATTAACAATTAAAATTAATTATTCTGATTTTTTTAACAATAGCACAATGTAATTTTTGCAAATAATATAAAAATATAAAAATATATTATAATTAACAAAAAGAGAAACAATTTTAAGTTAGAATTGTAATTAATGCATATTTATTATTGATTATAATATTACAGCACTGACTTATTTACCCTTATTTTTTTTATAATTATATATAA
The DNA here is from genome assembly GCF_001594075.2 of Trachymyrmex cornetzi. Lineage (NCBI taxonomy): Eukaryota > Metazoa > Arthropoda > Insecta > Hymenoptera > Formicidae > Trachymyrmex > Trachymyrmex cornetzi. Next base: position 1,322,277 of record NW_017300059.1, on the reverse strand, counting down.
AAGTATATTTTCACTTTTTCCTTTTTTTATATTTTATTAACATTTGTTTAATTGTGATATAAAAGGCTATTTAATATAAAATTTCAATGAAAAAAGAAAAGAGAAATCAATTGTAGCTTATCTTATCAATTATCAGCAGACACATGAAATTGATAATTATATGAGCAAATCTAGTTAATTTTCTTCGTTTTACAATCACGATATGTTCAACAATAATGTTTATGTCAATGTCATACAGAAAAAATAACATTTAAGAATTACAAAATACATGACGCCACACGTGTGCGACATATGTCAATGCAAAACGTAAACTATGCATAATAATTCACTTACAATAAGTGAAGTAACGAAGACATTTCGCACGTTCGTTCCTTTCTCCATTCCTTCGCTCGTTGTCATCTTGTCTTTAAGTGAGTTACTTCGAGATAAAAATAATTTCTATACAATTCCCACTCGGCTCTCACATAACCTGTCGTTTGCGGTTTGATTCGATCGAAACAGCGTGCTGAAATGCCGCAGACGATTGCACAGCAGAAAGTTATTTCATCAAAGGACTTCGTCATATGTTGTTTTTAAATTAACGTGTATTCATATATCTTAACATAAATAAATAAAAGATATCAGAATCATTTTTACAAATAAACTGCAATCACGAAGTGTAATTAAAGCTAGATCACTTACGCAGTTCAGTAATGTCAACAACACAAGGCTCTAGCTATATATTGTGACATGGCGCGTGCGGCACGTGGCGTGAGTTGTGACGCGTGTTCTGATAAGATGAATGGCTGCGTTCAGCAGACTCAGCAGTTTTGCAACCGTTTTATGATTCGTCGCGCTGATTGGATTATACTTTTAGATTTAAAGGAATAGTCCTATCTCAGCGAAGAATCACAAAACGGTTGCAAAACTGTTGAGTCTGGTGAACGCAGCCAATAATCCCAAACAGCACAGAATATTTATGATAAATGTTTGGTAATATTTATTTTTGGAAATGTTATACAGAAATTCTATACATATTTTATATAAAACTTTATTCGAAATATTAAAATATAGACTAAATATATATTTTATGTGATATTTACGATAAATATTAATAAATATTAATTCTAAGTATTTTTTACTTGGATTATGTCTCATTAAGTATTTTCATAGCATTTACTATGACATTTACAATGAATATTTCATATTTATAATAAATGTTTATGATCTGTACAATCTAAGGTCACAAAAATATTTACAAAATATTTATAAGAAATCTTATAAATATTTATAAATATTAAAATAATTCACGTTATGTCCCAGCAAACACAAAATTAAATAATAAGGAAAAAAATGACTAACTATAGATTACAAAATTACTGCTTGGCTGTGCGTCACACGTATACGGTAGTTTTAATGAGCGCATTTTAATGGGAAAGTCATTAAACTCACTTATGAGTATTAGTAATATCGTATTATAATCATGGACAAACGGTCGTTTAAGTGTAGATTATAATTGGTCATTTTTTTAACCCTCATTATCTAAAAAATTTCTGCTTAGAATAAAAATTTACGAATAACTTTTTCACTTACTTACCTTGAGAACTTTCTAGTGTTTTGAGTCGCGAACTTTGGGACAAAATATAAAATTATATTTTTATTATTAATAATAAATTTTAGGGAAAAATTAATAAATCCACGTGGATACAACAAATATTTTTATTATGTTACACAATGTTGTAACTTCTAATTTTCTCGTCACTCAGACGACATTTGTGCTGGGTGAGAATCCATAATCTTATAATGAGAACACGATAATCAGGGTATACATAATTTTGGTTTCCACCGCCAATTTCACGCATTTTTTTTCTTCACACCCATGTTAAAAAATGTACCATTTATACGAAATTTGAGAGAGTCGACTTACTTTCTTACTTCATCTAAAGGATAATATTATATGTCAAGATTATTAATAACAGTCCTTATAATTGATTAAAAAGATTATATCGCCTATAAAAATTTATAATATTTTCCGTCGTTTTTTTCTGTTTTCCAGAATTGTCGAGTTAAAATACTTTTTGCGGATACTAATAATTTCCATTATAATTTGCCTTATTAATTGTTATTAACTGTATAATTATGGCAAAAGATGATAAATTTAAATTAGACGCTGTGATGTCTCAAATAAAAGTAACTAGGTATTACTGTTAGATGAAATTACTAGTATTTTCATCTCTTTTCATAATATAATAATATATATTGACAATATATATCAGTTTTCTTAATCATAAGACAAAATTTAACATGTCTTAAAATAATATCGCCTTTCTTCCAGCTACAGATTCTTTGAATGATAGAGTCAACGTTTTCTTAACAAAAATAATAAGACACGGAAACAAAGGAATTAAAATGAAAAATATCAATTATTTAGTTTTAATATCGTTAAAACACTAAATAAAAGTATATTTTTATTGAAATGTATAAGAATTTTAATTTTACTCTTCTATTTAATCTTCGCTACTAATGATCACTATATAGTGGTTTTATTGTACGTTTATTGTGTACGAAAAGCCACTATAATGGCCGGTATTTATAGTGGTTTCTTATATTTAAGATTGTCTTAAGTACAGTCTTAAGATGACAAAACCAATCACAGAACCGTATTAATGCCTCAAAATATTTAAGACGATCTTGTGTGATAAGAGCGAACTATGAATACCGGCCAGTGTCTTGTCGAAAAACCTCCAGAGCCTACCAAAATTTTAATATCATAATTTTCCTTCGCGTATTTCTTATAATTATTGAACTTACATACTATTATTTGTACAGATATGTTAACTTATTGAATATGGTAATTATGCCTTTTGTAATTCTACATGTAGAAAAAAAGACAGTATTCTTAAGAATAGAGCAGCGTATTGTTGCGTTACAATGATTGATGTATGTCTTCCAGCTAGTTCTAACGTTGCGTAAAGATTAATGTGAAAAATTAAGACGTTATAAAAAGGATTACTACCGAACTTTGTTAAGATAAACTCAACTTGAAATTGATCCAAGTATCCATAGCTGCGAGACAAGGCTTAAAGAGAAATAATAAGTAATATACATATATGTATGTAATCACATAAGTCCTCATGATGATATATTTTTTTTACTTTCCATGTATTTTTTGCTCCTGAATTTTTATACATATCTTATACGGTCACCGTTTAATCGTCTTAATATTCACACTTTACGTAACACTTATTTATCATCCTTGTATTCTAAAATAATTGGTTACATATTAAAAAAGCTTCCTGATAGAGTGCTCTACCTCGGTCTTGTCACATCCCGTCGCTTTTAATCGGTAAACTTAAGATCTCGTAAGTTAGCTAAAGTAATTTCTTGTCCTCGACTGTTCGTCACAAATCATTCTACGTAATGCTTTACATAGTATGAATTATCAACGTCACGCAGTTCTATATAAAGTTACACTTGCGATATGTTGATTTGCCATAACTTCGACAATTGCGTCCCGTATGCCATAACAAAACGTACAGCCGAATGGGTTGGTTGTATTTGTCGAAGACGCTCGATTCAGAACTACTGGTCGCGCACTTGCTTTCAATTGCTCGCTTACTCTATCCCATTTTGTATAGGCAGTGATCTATGAGATGAAATTAAGATTCATTAGTATTGTTAACACATAATACATTAAATATGTATGTCAAATACATGAATAACTACTAAAAAACCCTACTGTAACAGGAGATGGGGAAACGTCAATCAATTTTCCCGATTCCGTGGAATTATTTTCAGGAGGTAGAGTCAGAGAAAACTCGCAGCGGTGATACATATTAAAGTTATAATGTCCTGGATAATTCGTGTGAAGTACAAACTTTTTTATACATTGAGTTTTAGCATTGAATAAGATATCCTGCAAAAAATTACATGAGCATAATTAGTAAGTGTGAAAAATGGAATCAATAGACAAAGAAAGCATGTATTTAAGAATGACATGGCCTACAATTTCATGTAGAAGCATTGTACTGATTTGTCTGCTAATTATTTAGTTGGGTCTACTTATTAAGTAGTGCAGCGCAGCAAATTATTTTATGATTTCAGTGTTGGTCCGGCTGTCCGTCTGTCTGTCCAACTGCCCGTCTGTAAGATTTCTCAAAAATGGCTTAACTTTTTCAAATTCTGTTTTTGGTAATAGATACTCGAGGATTTTAGTTCCTACCTTGATATGTAATCTGATGTTGACATGACATCATTGTAATTTTGAATTTATCAAAGGTTTTCTCTACCCTCGCAAAAAAGGGATAAATTCAAAATTATATCGATGTCAAGCTTGTATTGATATGAGTGAACGATATTTTGATACGCAAACTTAAGTAAAATTACTTTTTACACATTTTGTATTTTTGTTATAAAGCTTTTTAGGACCTAAATTTATATAATATTTTTTTCTTATTTCAATTCATAGAAAATACTGTTAAAGTTTGTTTGGAAAATTCGAGGAAAACCTATATGTCTAATAAATATCCAGAATTTTTTTCTATAAATAGTTTGAAGAGAAAAAGGTAAAGTATTTATATTATCTCTTTTAGATATATCAATAATAAGTAATATCTTTAGTGTTAATAATTTGCCATTAATAATTTGTACTTTTTCGATTCAACTGTAAAAGTAAGCTCATGTCTATCACCAGATGAAAAAACGTACTTACCAAACCTAAAGTAAAATAATTATAGAAAAAGTCTGACCGCCTTGTTTTGTCTCGTTTGTGCGCGTGTGGACTATGGATACGCATCTTGTCCTCAGCTTTGTAGAATACTCTAGATGGGGCACCAAGCGCACTTAAAACATCCTCACATGTATCACCGAACAATACCTGAAATCGTATTAATAACATCAGAAACAAAAAATATGTTGCAAAAAAACATGTTTGTTTTTTGTTTCATATGTTATGGGGAGAGCTTCGTGTATCAAAAAGGAGATAATTTTACGGATTCTTTTTCTTTTAAAGGAGCAAAGCAATGGATCTTTTTAAAAATTTTTTATGTTATTTTATATTTTCAAATATAGAAAAAAATTTTATTAAAAAGTAATTTTATAGAGTTCATAAATAAATGTTGACACAGCCTCCTCACCGGAATTGCGAGTTGGCGGGAGTTACAAGTGTCTTTTATACTCGTTTGAAGCAAAAATATATAATTATTTTTTGGTATGAAATTATTTTGTCGATGAATCAAGATAACTTTTAGAAATATATTTTTTTTACTACTTTGATTAAAAAAAAATTTTTTTCGATTTTTTTCGAATCGGTTATACGAGGCTCTCTCCATTTAAAATAAGCTTGATTTTTTTCGCATATTGAAATTTATATTCAATATTTATCAAATGGAATAAATTTATCAAACAGAGATATTTAATTGTCGTAAATCACATGTTTGAGATCTCCACTTTATAATTTCTACTTTAAACATTGAAATGCTATGATGTTATTTCTTAACAATAAGTATATTAATAAAGCGCAACCTCTTTGGTCAGACATCGCTTCTTCGGCTCCAGCAATGCTCTCGTTCCAGAACTACCTTCCGTGAAAAGATGTAATTTGAGTCCTCGAGTACGTGCTTTGTCTCGAATAATATCAGCTTTCTCCAAGTACAAGTTATTATGATAACAAACCTATGTAAGGATGGATGTTAAAGATACATTAAATGTTCAACATTTTAATTTATTTTTAAGTAATGGCAAAAAATAGCCAAAGTCTACAAATATAATTACAAGTGGTAAAGGTGGCGGCGATGTCTTAGAACCGTGTTCTTCGCCGCTACCACCGGCTAGAATATTTCCAACGTAAATTGCCGTTTTTGCAACCAAAGGAGAAGTTCCGTTAGGAAACTGTAATGAACCTAATCCGTGGGCGTAACCAGGATGGAATTTTGAATCGATCGGAAAGTAAAACGATAGTCCTCGAAAATTCAATACAAACACCTGCAATTTATCATTACAGATATTACATATCACGCGTATACCTTATAAATTTTAATTATTTTGAACAGTATGGTTTTGTATGTATAATTAAATTTTATGAAGAGTTGCATACCTGCTTTTCACTGTCATAAACACCCGGGTGAGTCGCACCAAATGAATGCTCTATCTGCTCGATTGAAGGTAACACTTCCGGTGAATTGAATGGCAAGCCGCAATATTTCAATTTTACTAACTTCATGTTATAAATCTCAATTATCTTAAGCCTTTGTACAACAGGATCGAATATAAGCCGAATGCCGTCGTGAGGTAAATTTATTACTAGATCTACGTCTAACGGATTCTGTGAACGTGCATAATGCTTTATGTAACATCTGATTATGCTATTTAAATTTAAATTTGACGTACGATACAATAGGAGTATTACTTGTTTATGCATTCAAAAAGTTTTAGTGCATTATGCGTATATGTATATGTATATATGTATATATGTAATAAGATTCATGCCAACACAGACGTTAAAGTATACTTACAGTATCGCTATAAAGTACTTGCACTCCTCTTATGACACCGACTTGAGACTGTATTATCGATACTGACTGAGAAAAGTGCATACCTGCAATGTAGCAAGCTTAATATTTGGATCTTAAAATAAATTAATGCTTGCACATTTTTCTTGGTATATCAAATAAAATTTATACAAAATTATAAGTCTGTTCTTTGTAGCTGAACTAATGTTTTCATATTTAAAATGAAACAGAATTTTATATATTTAAATATACACATTTTACATATAATTAAATATATATGTTTAAATTATATTTAGCTGTGTTATATATCAGTCTAATAACACTTATTGTTGTTTATATAACCAAAATTCGACAAAAGCAAGATAGAAAATTTTATTACAGCTACAGAGAATAAATCTTAGACAAAAGAATTTTGAAATTAAAAAATGAAGAGATAGTCACCTTCAAAAATAGACAAAACATTTTTTAAGTGCACAGAGGTTATTAATGCTTAATAATATAAGCCAAATAAGGTTTGAAAAATTAAAACTATATTTATTTTCAAAACAGATGATTGAGAAATGAATAAAAATAAGAATAAAGAAAGATAAATTAATGTGAAAGTTGAATAAATAAAAAAAAACAAAAAATGCCTTTAAATGAGCCAACACAGGAAGCCAGTGTGTAAAAAAATTATTATTCTTCTATACATAGTTCGTTAAATAAATCATTAGAATAATAAATATATCGTTGAATAAATCATTAGAATAATCTAACTTATATAAGATCGATTTTTACAAATAGAATAAATTGTAAAGAAAAAATGGTCAATGAGACTAAAGAGATATAGATTAGAAAAATAAAAACTATATTTATTCTTAAAACAGTTAATTAAAAAATGAATAAAAGTGAGAAAAAGTGAAAAAAATGATAAATTAGTTTAAACATAGAATAAATTATGAGTAATTTAATTTACACAAGATTGGTTTTTCACAAATATAGAACAATTGCAAATGAGGAAATGATCAATAATGCAAGCCAAATAAAATTGAAAAAATGAAAACTATATTTTCTCGAAAAAAATGAAAACTATATTTTCTCGAAAAAAAATGAAAATTATATTTTTTCAAAACGGATAACTAAGAAACAAAAAAATTAGATCAAAGATTGATAAATTGGTATAAATGTAAAATTGTCTACTTCCAAGATTTTGATTTAATATTTATTTTGTTTTATTTTTGTGAATTGTATTTATTTATATAAAAAATCGTTATCCGCTGCCATTATAATAGAGAAAAAGGAAAAAAAAACGCTCATATTCGTTCTCGCTCGTCGAAGTTTCACGGTTAGATAACAAAGATAATAGTGGAGCAACGCATATAAGGAAACAAGGGACGAATCATGTGTTACGCGAGACAAAGTCGACGGACTGCAATCGCTTGTCCTCGTCTCATATAAACTCGATTCGATCGAGTGAAACTTGACGAGGGAGAGGAGGCTCAGTTTGCGTGTCGCAAATCATAACAACGCACGCTCGTCGGTCGCGAGCGTTTGCGCTTGCGTTTCGTCACTTGCCCAAAATAAATTCCCATTGCTCGCATCCGAGGGATCTCTCGGGCACCACTTCGAGCTCCAGCATCCTGTCCCGTCCCGTTCGTCCAGCTAGCCACGCACGAAACAACGGAACAATGATGCGTCGCGGAGGAGAGCGGAGTCGTCGATTATCATAAGAACTGCGCTGCTCCTTTGTCCGTCCGTTCGATTGTTAATCACCAGATAGCCATATTGCTGTCACATCCCACAACAACAAACCTCGCTCTCACTATTTTCGCAACGCTGCTGCGACTTCTACCACCTCCTACGGTTGGCAAACTGTCATCGAACAGCTGATACACTGCCGCGGAACATGGGGAACTCAGAAGAACGGGCCTTTCGCGGAAATCAAACGCGATTATGACTGCGTTGCGCTTAGCTTAAGGGCTTAAGATATCTTTTCATGTGTTGCTCAATGTTTATTTAGGGGCTCCGCATAATTAAAAGAACAGGGAACAGAGAACAGAGAATAAGAATTTCAACCTCTTAAGGCCCGTCTACAATACACGGAGTAAGAAGTAAGAGTAAGAAATTGACCAATCACAGTCGATTATTCTTCTCACATTCGACTGTGATTGGTCAATTTTTTACTCTTACTTCTTACTCCGTGTATTGTAGACGGGCCTTCAGAAACTGCGTATTCCACAATACATGATTTCTGATAGGTTGAAATTTTTATTCTCTGTTTTCAGATCCTTTTATTGTGCGGAGTCCCTTATGCTGGATTCACCCTGCATCCGATTTGCGTCGTACGAAGCTCTGCAACCAATCAGAAAACAGGATTCCGATGGATTTTGCTTCGTATCATCGGAATCCTGTTTTCTGATTGGTCGCAGAGCGTCGTACGACATAAATTGGATGCAGGGTGAATTCAGCATCAGACTTTTCTCTGCTATGTGTGCCTTCCAACAAGCGACACAAATGACACGGTGTGACACAATGGATCATTATATCCTTGTTGTTTGAGCCAATGTTAAACAAAGGTGACTGTGTCGTACTGTGTCGCTTGTTGGAAGGCACACTATGACGCTCCCATGTAAAGGCATCTTAAAGCCACCTTAAAGCGTTCGATGTGAACGTTCTGAGAATCGAAGCTCGATATCCCGCAGGGATCGAACGATTACGGGAGGGACGATAGTTGGCTGTATTCAGTGCGATCTGCTGACGTTCCATTCAAAGATGGCGTTGACGAGTGCGCCATGTTTCTCGTGATGTCCGAGCGTTAGAGAAAAGTTTTTCAGGAAAGCGTGATCCGCATGAGCAAAATGGCTGATGATGACCCGTGGCTATTGAAGGAGGACGGTTGCTTGAACGTGGACACCGAGTGCAAGAGTATTATCTATCACGCCAATCTAAACGTTCTACTCATCACTACTGGCAGCGCACAAGTATACGTGTTCGATGTCAACTCCGGCGTGATCCTACAGAGGAGTTCTCTGTCTGGTGAGCGTGTGCGGCTTCCTCGTCGTGATCGATTCTCGCGGACTACCCCGCCGGGTCGGCGCCGAGCGAACGATAGATTTCCTCCCTCCCCCCTCCGACAGCGTCATCCCCGTCGCCGTCACGGCTGTCCGCCCGATGTTTGCGGAATACTGTGCAATAACGCGTGTCAAGGTCGCGTACGTTTTCCCGGAATAAGACGACACGACTTCCTCGTCGTTGAAATTTTCCGGCACGAAGTGCCTGAAAGCGACAAGCTTCGTCTCTTCCCTGGAATCCGGAGAGTCAAGAAGATAATCTTAATTTGTTGCATTCCGGCCATGCTTTTCACACCTTCCTGGATTTTGTCTCTGTTCCTTTGTTCTGCGAAAATAAATTGCATTTTTAATGTGGAAAGTAATACGATGTGGCTTAAAGAAATGGATCTATGACTGTCAGCATTGTGCAGTATTCCAATTATGTTCTTTGTTGTTATCTTCTAAGAACTAATTCTATTAATTTCACAAATTGCTTCGGAACTTGACCTGATCCAATCATCAAAGATAAAGTTTTTTATGAACGGTATCTTTATTGTGACGTGATTACGGCAAAGAAGCATTCTTTTGTACAAGAAATAAGAACGAAGAATGTTTCTATGTTTTTCAAAATCAAGATTTTTGTAAGATCTTTGCATGATTTTCCAACATCATGTTGAGAGAATACCAATATATTAGTATCTATTAATATTATATGAAATGTATATTATTTAAACAAAATGTACTTAAAATATATATTATGTGGATATTCGAACAATTTTATAAGATTATGTGATGGCAACTGGAAAATATTTAAATATTTAATATTTTAGTGTTTTTCACAATTATTAAAATAAAAGTAATCAATTTACATTTTTGTATTAATGTTTTTTAAAATTTGTATTAGAGATACATTAATTTATATATTGTTAAAATATGTATTATTGAAAATAAAAGTGAAAAATATGTGAAATATGTGAAGAATTATAAAATGCTTATGCTTGTAATGGCGATTGTAGGTAAACCTAATGGGAAATTGCAAGGGATTTATTTATCGGATGGAATAGACAAAGTGCTGTATACAGATGGACGAGGGATTGGCATACGTAGTGATTACAATGGGGTCCTGCTGTTAGATACAATTTTGCAAACCCCAATTTCTAAAAGTGAGGATGTCGTAAAGCTGGAACTATTGCTGTCGGAGGCAACGATATTGCTTCAATGCCTACAATGCGTAGAATTGCCAGGTGTGGAACATTTGCTGGAGGTGCTGCAAGAACTGTCAAGTAAAATTGTTACAGCACAAACAAATCAGAAAAAGGGAATTAAAGCTCAAAAAGTAAGTACAATTTGTAAAGCATTAATTATTTTATGTATAAAATGTTAAATATATAACATTTTTTGTTGTATTTATTTTAGATTATAGATGAATATAAAAGTGAGAATATAAAAGTAAATAAATTATTTTAAAGTTGAAGTACATTTTTTAGTACACTTGTTAGGTGTTTATTTATTTAATGTATTTAGTAAGAATAAAAAGTTAATATATTTTTTAATAATTTAATCTTTATGATATAGAGAACTATTATTTTTACTCAATTAATTTTGAGTATTATTTTAGGGAAGAATTATAGAATTGTATAGAGATTTTTAATATTGAACAATCTAAATTTTTTTATGATAGTTAATATAATTATGGGAATTAGTTAAAAATATAGTTTATTATATATTATGTTAAACAAAGAACAAAAATAATTTATTAAATAAATATATACAAGATTTTTAATAAATCTTGGTATTATGCATACAGAATTAATATCAATATATTAATGCTAAAATTATTAAAATTGAAAATGGAAATTTTAATTGCAGTGGAATACGATATGTTTGGAATTACCACATGGATCTTTAAAACTCGTCTGCTCTGGTTTAGTAATGGAATTAAAAAGGCAAAATCGGCATATAGCAGCACTGCCCATTGCCTCCGCGATCAATGAACGACTAAATGGCCTATTGCCTAGTCTTGCGTTAGAAGGTGGTCCCACTGATAGAGCATTAATGTTTAGTGAAGCAGCACGTCGTAATACTTTTCCAAAATGGCCACATATGAATTACAAGTACGTAACATATTACGTATTTTATTATTAGGTAGATTGTAACATAGTTGCTTTAATTTTACAACTTTTTTATATTCTATATTCCTGTTTCTTATAATGAATGCAATTCATGACTTATTAGACACAAAATTGTAATAGAATAAATATTTTAGATGGGCTTTACCTGATCAAATGGCCCAGGCTGGTTTCTATCACGAGCCAAATGCTACAGGAGATGACAGAGCGATGTGTTTTACTTGTAACGTGTGCTTAGTATGTTGGGAGCCTACTGACGAGCCATGGTCGGAGCATGAGAGGCATTCGCCCGCATGTCCATTCGTTAAGGGTGAATACACACAGAATGTTCCATTATCCGTGACTCTTGCAACGGCTCCCGCTCGTGAGGCAGGCGATACGGTGGACGTCATAGGTACTACTAATGTCACAGGCCTCGCGGCTACAGCCTCTTCCAATGGTTTTGTAAATATTTGGAACATAACGAATCAATTGAAGGTAAGCTATTCGAGGTTTTGCATTATCAATACTATACCATATCTGAGGGTATCTTTTCTTGGCCAAATCTTGGCCAAAAATATTAGGCTCTCATATTTTTTTTTATTTATCTGGAGTTCTGGCTTTTAGCTGAACTACTTCACACTTTCTGTACTTAAAGTGAAATAGGTACATGTTTGAAATTTTTGGTGATAGTGAAAAGAAAATTGTTATAATAGAGAAATAGAAAACAAATCCTAAAATTCTTGTACCAATATCATTTATTTATTGATTATCGGCATTAATAAGTTTATAAATTTAAAATGTTTTTTAAACAAAAGATAATTCACAGTAGTATCATACATCGATTTTTTTAGCTAAAACGTTAAATAATGGTTAATAAGGTGCTTATAATACTTTTGGCCGTATATAAGGCTGTATATTCACAAGTTATTTATTTTAAAAATTAAGCTTGATATTCCTTAGATGTATGTTATCTTTTTTACTTTAATTAAAAGTAATATAATTTTATCTTTATTTAAAGTAATATAATTACTGTCATTTTGCAGAGAGAAGTATCATTTTATATATCACCCTTGGATCAAGAAATAAACAATAAGGAATCAATACAGTTTTGTGCTGCGAGAAATTTGACGCCTCCGTATTTAACAAATCTAGGCTCAGACTCGGATCCACTTTCGGAATACAAGCCTTCGTCGTTCTATAAAGTACAAGTTACAGCACTTTCAGTAGTGGGATCTCCAGTAACCCTGAGAGAGGAAGCAAAAAGCATCAACTCCTCGTCATCTATAAACATTGAGACGACAGAGCATAAGATTCGACCGTGCTTAGTGTGTGGGGTTACAGTGACAGTTAACAATCCCTCGCAATTAAGAACTTTAGAGAATGTGTGGGCTGCCTCGAGCGATCTAGCAAGTTCATCGTCGTTAGTTCGTGCAATGAACAGTGTAAATAGTGCTGCCAGTGATACTCTAGATATAATGAAGGTAGCGGGTGATAGGTACATATCGTCGAGGTTGCATTACTTAGTATTGTATGACTTTCATCATAAGGCTGCAACGGCGCAACCTATCAAGGAAGATAATTCTAAAGAATCAAAGACTAAGAAGACTCTATCTGGGACAGGAACTAGCGCCAGCTCGAATGGCGGACGTCAGGAAAGCTTGTACCAGGAGCTCTTCCTTAGTAAAATTTTTTATGAAGTGCCAGTTATCGAAGATGTAGACTCGGATATGGTAGTTGGTCCGCATTACGACGGTATCTTCCCGCCCAACACTTTAACCGCCTCGTCCTCCAACGGCATTTACTCGAGTCCCATCGGTATTCCCTTTGGTCCGACCCCGACGACGTCAACTCCCTACGATCCCAATTTTCCTCCTATTAACGGCTCGACCCACTTTGCATCGACATCTGACTTGACAACGATAAACAAAAAGAGCTTAGATCTTATGAAAATTACCAAGGCAGAACCGGTGGTCATCAAAACGTTGGCGATAAACGCTCCGGACTCTCTCCGCATTACGTACATTACTACGTCCAAGGACGGAAGATACCTGTATGTCGCGATGTGTCCCGTGGCGGATAACGCTTCCGTCGAATCTTCGTCAAATACCAATCAGATGGATGTTGACGACGAAAGCGATTTCTTTCCGCAGAAAAGTTATATGTACTGGGACCATAATGACAGCCAGTCCAGCAAATTGATAAACGGCGAAATCCACAGTAACGAGAGCAACGCGAATGCCCTGTTGCTTGTATATGCTTTGGATTTCACGGGCCCAGTAGTAAAAGTGGCGTCGGAACCACTGGTGAAGCGAGAGTTACCTTTGGAACAGGCGCCGGTGGAACATGTACTACTTCCACTTCAAGAAAAACAAAAGTGCACGTCATTTTCTACTAACTCTAGTACCAATTCCACTAATAATTCAGCTATTCAGGAACCTGCCGGACAAGTTGCCCTTGTATGTAAAGACGGTGTGGTCAGATTATTAAACTTAAGTACGCTGAAGACTGTAACGGAGGCGAGATTAGATGGAAAGAAATTCATCTCTGCGACTTATTGCAACAGTAAGTGTCCCTCTAAAAACGTTTTTAAAAGAAAAACAAACGGGAGCGAATGGGAGATTAATTTGGAATATTTGTGGGGATTGTGTTGAGAATTTGTGTGTTAAGGCTAGTGATTTTTTCAGGTTTGGAAAGGCTGTGTGTGTGCACGAGTGATGGCACATTGCATTTCTTCATTACAGCGGAGGAGGAGGACTCCGCAGAAGAGAAAGACGATGTTGATGATGTGAATATGGGTAGTGAGGGAAGCTGTACTTGTGAAAATATAGCTCCTAGTACGTCAACGTCGTCGATTTGTTAGTAAGTTTCATGCAGCAAGTTTTCATTTTGAATTTGCAATAACCGAAATATTTTAACGCTAGAATTGCCGAAGGTACCAATTTGATAATTTCCTGTCCCTGTTTTCGATTAGAAAGAAGTTATTTTACTATTATTTGAAGAAAAAGAAAAAAATTGAAATGATTAGCGGAGCGATATCGAAACACCATTAACAGTTCTAGTGTTAATAGCTTTATAATGTTTTTTATGACATTATTTATAAAACAATGTAAAAGTATTCTTTTGATATTTATTTATTAACTTTTGAATATTTTCTACGTTTTAGCGACGAATTATTAGCACATAAATCGAATTTCTCTTACTGGGACTTAGGGCTGTTATACGAACTTACACGATTTAGTCGACATTCCCCTGCATATAGCGCGACCGTCCCTCCGTGTTGGAGTGAAATGATGCAAGCTCAGAGACAAAGACGTCATCCGCAGCATCTTCATCAATCAGAAGATCAGCATCATACGAGAACGTGGCGGTTACAAAGTGATGCGTAAGGAGACATAATTATAAATGTTTTAACAGATATGCTGACTATCTCAAAGAAACTGCATTCCGTCTTTTAATTGTGGATTCTCTTATTAATTATTAAAATATCTGTATATATATTTTAAATTATTTTTTAATATTTTTATATTTTTTAAATGATTTTTAAAATTATTTTTTAATTAATTTCTAATTAATTAAATCATTCTTTTATCGTATTTATTCTTTTATGCTTAGTAATATAAGTATTTTTAGTACTATCTTACAGCGTGTGATAAATAATAAAACTATTTATATTGAAATTTAAAGAATTGTAAATAAAATAGTACAGTATATTTCTTGATAAGAAAAGATCGATGTAAAATTATACAAAGAATACGCGGTTAAAAAAAGAAGATACATTATAAAGTTATAACACATTTACATGTTATGTTAGGACTACTTGGGATGAACACGTATTCGAGCTTACTTTACCTCGAAGCGCAGCAGGAAGTATAGGACATGTTGATGTCCGATTTACCTTGCATCCGTTCTATCAAGAGTTACCCAATATTCAAGTTACTTTGTTGAAGCAAAATATAAAGAGGATCGGTCATCAGAAGATACCAACCACCCCCATAGACGAGAGAATTGAATTTAACATAGGAACCGAACAAAAGAACGAAAATCCAGTTATCACAGAGGAATATCAACGTCAGCATAATACCGAAATCCTCTGTGGTCCTATTGATTTGCATCGTTGCGTAGATCTGTCATGTCACATGGGATGTGTAACATTGACAAGCCCAAAATTGTTTCGCTCGAAAGCTAGAACGTTGCTCGTTCACATCAAAGCTTTAGTAGATCAAAAGGATGGAGTGAGTAATGTACTTATCAATCTTTTATTATGTTCTGTATCTTTATAGAATCGGTATTTTATTAAAGTATTTTCTTTTCTTTCTCTACTTTCAAGACGTCTGCGAAATCTAAAGCAAATTTAGCAGAAAGTAAACCACCAACTTGTAAAAAGCTAAAGATATTTGAAGTACGTCCACTTGTGCCCCCTAATGCTGGAGAACGATTTGACGAAGGTGCGAATAGCAAGAAGTTGGGATGCTATGTTGGTAAATATAATCTGAGAATTTATTAATTTAACGAACACATTAAAATAAATTTATTATATATATATATATAAAATACTGTGTTACATAATTTTTCAAGAATATCTTTATATTCTTTTTATAGATGCGATAATTTTATTGTCGTTAGATTTTCAATATAATTTATAAGAAAACGCTAATTGTTTTGCACTAAAAATTTTGTACATTAAAAACTATACACATGTTTTTTATTTAAGGGTGCAATTGGATTTACGAGATCTCCATCACCGTGAGATCAGTAAATCCCACCAGCATGCCTGACGAAAGGATGCAGAGATGTGCTATGTTAGAATCCAAAACTTTTGTCGATAATCTTTTGAATGTCGCATGCTTGCAAGTACCTGTCGAGTAAGTAACAAAAATAATAGAAGTTTAACCATGTTTAAGCTTATAGAAAGTTAACACTCTAAACAAACGTTTGCAGTTCTCCCGTCGTACAATCTATAGCTCTTGACATTCTAATATGGGTAGCCTCAATAAGATTAACGAGATTGCGCAGCGTTCAGAACAGCGCCGAAATTAAAGCTCTTCAATTGGAGACGATACGTTCCGTGCAAGGACGACTATCCAGCTTATTACGAACATGCCTCTTGCATGCTGGGAGAAGTATAGCGCACAAATGCGTTAAATTAATTATTCTTTGCAGCGGGTGAGCGATTATTTGAAATGATATTGATACAATGCTAATTATGTGAAGATTTTATGAATGGAAAAAATTATTATCCTTTTTAGGGGATTTTATAACATAGAGGATTCATCGGCTCAAACCTTTGACGAGGCCATGCTCTCTGTATTGGTCAACTTGTTGCCATCAATAATGGAAGTTCACTGGGCTGGTTCACTGAGATGGCTCCAATTACTCATTACTAGATTTTTGCCATTAGATAAAAATTACAGTATTGCACATAAATGTGTCACCCTGGTGCAACAGATAGCCACTGAAGTATCTAATAGAGTGAATCCGTACCATTTGCTGCTCGCGACAAGGTTGTATATTTCTTAACTTTTTTTTTATAAATTAGAGAAATCTTCAAGTACTAAGACTTTTACCAAGCTCCGGTTAACTTAACAGTCTAGTAATTTTGCAGGATTCCAACTGAAGCTGATGTCGAAGAAAAAAATGCGAACTGAAGAGTTAATACATTTACACATATGCATTGATAATTTCTCTTTGCATTTTTTCTCTGACATTTGTTCCAATTGGAATCCTGCAAAGTTACTAGACTGGTTAAGTTAACCGGAGATTGGTAAAAGTAGCCCTAAATCGGTTAGTGATTCATTGTTTTGAGTATTAAAGGCATTAATAAATACTTTTAATACTCAAAATAAATAATTAACCAATTTAATATATACAATATTAAATTTTTCTAATAATTTTTATTTTTTTGTTATAATCTTAACAAATAAATTTTTCTTCAGGTTCGGTCTATATAACACGCCTTTTGAAACGGAGCTTTTCGACTTAGAGCCACCAATGTTACCAAAATTTAGTTCAATACCCGTGACGTATGCATCTGTTGTAACCAGTGAGCAAACAGGCCCTCCTGTTGCTTCGTCGAGTGCTATACACTCGTCCAAGATATCACAGGATTCTATTGATTTGAGGGACCTACTCACACTGCCTACACATCCCGCTAGTGAATTTGTAATATCCAGCAAGTTGAAGGCATTGTGCACCAATCAGAATATGAAAGGTCTCCTCGAGGTAATATTATTTAATTAATAAATAAGATGATTGTATATCGATTATGTTCTGTATTATTTATGATATTTGAATGTTGATTTAGGTTGAACCTCTTCATTTTACTTGTCATGCTGCCTCCGACGGCACGAAGATGGAAAAGATCGATCCTGGTATGAATACAATTAATATTGGACCCACTTTGTATGATAGTGCAGCGACAAGCAACAATGGTGTGCCTGATATTAAAACGATACATCATACATATGTAAGTATTTCCTGCATGCATTTAAATGTATTAAAAGTTGTGGTATATCCTTTTTTAATGAAACGATGTGCGACTTATTCTGTAAACATGTATAAGAGTGAACACATAAATTGAATCATTGCTTTGTTTAAAAAGCTCTGCGATGTCAATGATAGTGATAATATTATAATTGTCTCGTGCAAATGTGACATTAGACTACGGACAATGAACTCGAGCAGACTTGAGCACAATTGTAAAATATAATACCATCTACGAAATAGTGCGCCAAATTAATTCTCAGCATTCGTAGAGTAGGCAAGGCGAATTACATTCTTTCGCAATTAACAGTGGCTGTGTAACGACTGTGTAATGACTGTTCAGTCATAAAATGGCATATACAATATAGATGTTAGAGTAGTTGAATTTTAATTCAGATAGAAATATTAATTGTAGAACTTGGATGCTGGATCGCTAGGACCACATGTTCAAGCTAAATCGACAGCTACGTTAAGCGATCTGCTTAGTATGTATACGGGAAGAGTTTTAAAGAAGCCGTCTGCGCAACTATTGCTCACACCCGATGAACAATCGGATTATGATGAGGCTAATGAAATGTCTGGTGACAACCAGACTTGGCATAGCACGCAAAATAATATGCCTAGTTCACACATATTAAGTTCCATTATAACAAAAGAAAAGTCATGCGTACAAAGTATCAATACTGCTGTAAACAAAGTTGAGGAGGGCAATCCTAAAAAGGTAGATTACATAGACAAAGACACACGCACCATTCTTATTTTTTCTTTTTTTTTTGTAAATTCCTGTTTCTAAGTTCAGTGATACACTGTCCTTTCGTCATTCAATCGCTTTGTTAATATGCTGATTGTAATAGAGACACTCGTTCGCTAAAAGTTTTCTATCTGTCAAATGCAGCTGAATGATGTTAAGTGCAAGTTGCATGAGTTACATGAAATTTATTATGAAATTTATTATGTAATTAATTATGTATTCGATGTTAATATCCTCGCATATAATTACTACATATATTATTTTTCGTACGTTCATGGGTTTTTTTCTCATTCCC
Organism: Trachymyrmex cornetzi; assembly: GCF_001594075.2. NCBI lineage: Eukaryota > Metazoa > Arthropoda > Insecta > Hymenoptera > Formicidae > Trachymyrmex > Trachymyrmex cornetzi. The sequence goes on along the minus strand of NW_017300059.1, from coordinate 1,303,123 downwards.
TTTTTTTATTTTAAATTAATGTTATTCACAGCAGAGAACTAGCTATCAACTAGTTTTATATTAAGATCATTTAAACAATTTTCATTTTTTATGTGTACGTGCAGCCGACACAGTTTGTCCTTTTTTTTATACATTCGCTTTATTGTTTGATGCAATTATAGGGCTAGTTGTTATAATATACCGAGTATAATCTCATCTTATTTTTTATGTGTATTCTTGTATTACGCGAAAATCATGCGTAATGAGAGTTTGCAACAGACTTATCTTTCTGTACACATAAATCAACAGATCTACAAATGTGTATATTCAGAAAATTACAAAATTGTGATTTAGTTATGTTTCAATTTATAACTCAATTGTTTGAAGTATCCCATAATTGGCGACCTTAACATAATGACATATTCTATAATTAATGTGGATTTGATATTTATTAACGTTCTATTGAAGTAATATGCGCTTGAAATTAATTGAAAATATGTTTTGTTATTTATAATCAATTTTAATTTGCGGTGAAACTCTTATTTGCTTACAATTCGAAAATATTATAAAAACCCGACAAAAATTGTCATTAAAATTATGTTCGCTAATCGTGGGACATTACGATGTAATTTTTTATGTGTTTCAGTATGTATCCAAAATACAATTGCCTATTTCACAGTAATAATCGCTGCAGTGAATGAAATAGCATTCCGCTTTCTTATATTTTTGTCACATTGCGTTTGAGAAGTGTGTAAATTTAAGAAATAATTATTTCACCAGCGATTAATAAATTATGTATGTTGCAGCGAGATGATATTACATTCCCGTGGGGAAGGTTGCTATGCTGGCCGCCTCAGCAAGCATTGGTCGTCGAACGGATGCATTCGGGAGCCCGTCGATTCGTTATTTTAGATTTCGGATCACCTGTATTGCTGACCGATTTGATGATACCTTCATGCAATGATTTGGTATCGCTATCCATAGATATTTGGACTAAGAGCGAAGAAATAGACGGCACACGGCTTATCGTCGCAGGTGATATTGGATGTAGGCCGTTGATTGTCTGCGATCTTCAGCCGCCACCTGTGTGTAGATATCTCAAGGTAAACTATATAACACATCAGTAATAATAGATCTTTGTTTTAGTTGTTTCTTTTCGCCTATGATGTTCATAAACCTCTTTCTGATCATATTTGCTTTATCTTATAAGTAATATTTAGTACTTCTCTAAAACATTATCTTACAGTTGTGATTTTGTATATAATACATTTTTTATTATTTATTTAATTTTTCTTTTTTATGTATATCAATCCACTTGCCTTTCTTTTACTTCTTTACTTACAAAATATGAATCGAATTTTCCTCTGTAAATTAATTATTTACTTTATATAATTATTAGATCACTACAATAGGACGCTATGGAATGTCCACAACTACGTGTAAAATACCATTAGGAATGTTTTACGGACATATGGTAGTTTTGCCTGGGGAAGATTATTCGGAAACAAATGATGCTTCATCATTTGATGCCGATATTTTTGATTCTTCTTTACAAGCTACCATTGATACACAATGTAATATATTATCGGCTTTAGCAGAAGATGTACAATGCAGGTATTGCATATAAGATATAATAAAAGAAATAATGATAAAATAAATAATAAATAAGTAAAATATAATAAATAAATAAATAAATAAATACGAGTATATGCGCGTATGTGTTTTCTGTTAATGTATAGAAATATCTTTCTCTTATTTTTAGATTTAGTTTAGCTACTGAAAGACTAAAAACTTTGTTGGATCCATTATTGTGTTCGGAAACTCCTAATGTTATGCATATGCAAAATTATCTATGTTACAATAAGATACCTAATGAAAGTAAGGAACAACCATCGGTGAAAATAATGTCGACGTACCAAGTAAGTTATAATTATGAATTGTTATTTTCAGGATGTAATTCAAGTTCACTATTTTATATAATTTTAATACATATCAACACATTGATCTATCATATTGTTATAGGAATGCATTATGTTCCAACATCAATTAAATGTCGTACGGAGTGTCTGGCGACGTCTCGAATGGTGGAGAGGTATGCGGAATGTGCCAACTACATCTTTCGCGAACGCACCCAGCGACAAATTACGAGTTCTTGAAGAGACTCTTCTTGATATTTTACTGTATATCGTGTACGAAATTGGTCCATTACCTAGTGTATGTATATATTGCAAATATTAAGTGCAAAATTATGATAAATCGCCAAAATGTCAAAAATTCAATATTAGATATTAAAAGCCACAATCAATATTGTGCTGCATTTTTATGTATTTAATATTAGCACATGACATTTGGTTTCATTACTTTATACGTGACAAGGTCTGTATATGACATGGCGTTTTTTAAACACAGGTCTATCGACCAACATCATTATATGAAGTTTTCACTCCAACAATTTGTGAGAAATTTTTCCATTCAATATGCGTTGTAACACCAGCCCCACGTTTACAACTTCAAGCTGCTGCGCTCTTAGCTGGCATGGCGGGGCATCAACCATGGTGGGGTAACTTCTTATCTAATACCTTGATAAATCTTTACTCGTCAGCGTCTACACACATTTTCCCACAAGATAGGTGAGGCTTTATATTTATTTGAATATATTTATATTTAAATATATTTATCCATTATATTAAATCAATATAAAGGAAATATTTATTGTTTCGCGCATGACTTGTAAATATTATACATATAATAAATGTAAAACAAAAAAATATAAAAATTTAAAGAGAATTTAGAAAGATCGCTTCTTGTTTCATTAGTTTATGATCGTTTTATATGACCTATAAAATGTGAATTAATGTTTAAACGTAATTTTATGAAACGCATATTTTTTTGATATTCAAATTTTGTTTTTAGGGTGTTTATTTTATTAACATTCCTTGGACGGAAATCATTAATAGCCGGGGGAAATAAATCTTCAGTTATTGAAGCCATGGTTCGTACGTTGGGTAAATTATTGGCTCCTCTTACGAACGCGCCATCCAATTCCAATCGACTGGACATCACCTTAATAGGCTGGGTATTATTGTTTCTATCGGTATGCTTAGACACCATCGCACCACCGCCTTGTTTCGAGGACAATCATGAGAAAACTAGAGAACAAGGTATTTAATATACGACGTGTTTATGCACATTTAAAAGATTTTTTTTTCGTGATTATTAACACACTTTAAAAGTACATTAGAAAATTAATCAATAAAAGAAAAGCAATTCTATATATGTGTGAAAATATTTTAAAACAAACTAGTGCTTCAGAGCAATCTTAAAAAAATAAAATGTTCCTTTTTTATTGTAATTTTATAACAGAATAATATCTATAACATTTTTGTTTTGCAAGGTTTATTTTCCCGTTGGGAGTTTATTCAAGGAGAATCGGCCATGCAAAGGAGATATGTAAATGCTAACCGATCGTCAGCCTCTCGTAGTTACCGTAAAAGATTGCAAAAGCGATTGTTGCATCATAAACAGCAACTTCATGAATTAGAACAAGCGAAAAAATCTGCAGCGTCTAAAGTATGTACATAATTTTAAGCGATAGTTTTTCATTTATAAAATAAATGTTAGATTAAAAAAAAATATATTTATATATTATTTAGGGATTGATGACTCTATCATCTGATGCCGCTACATTGTACAATAAGGTGGAAGCGACCCTGAAGGTTCAAGAACGTTATTTCAAGAAAACACTAAAGCAACATTCGCAACATTCCGCAAAACATTACAAGGACATTCTTAAGAGAAACGAGTCGTTGCTCCGCAGTCCGTGTTGCAGTCAATCACGACAATCCAATACCAGGTTGGTACACGAATTTTGTCATGCATGATTTTTAAGATGTGATTCAATGTGTGTAATTTAAAAAATATACAGTGTGACAAACTTATCTCATCAGAATGTTTTACCAGTGGCTCGCGGTCTCATCGCGCTCATTTTACACAATTCGGCTAATGTAGATATGTTTCTGTTAGCTTGCAAGGTAAGAAGTTTGAAGATACACAAACTCAATATGCAATATCATGGATTCTTATCAGGCTCTATATTGTAAGATTTGATTTATTTAAAATTTACTTTTTTTAACTCGATCAAAAAATGTTGAGTTTTGTTATTCGCGACGTTTTCTTTCTCAAAATGGACAAAATTATATTGCTATAGTAAATATTTTCGAAATGCTACAGTTTGGCTTAGAAGAAAGAAATCTTATTTTGTGCAAATTTGTAGAGCTCTGTATGTGTTATTTTTTGTTTTCATAATCAGGTTTGTAATTTATAAATCTGATATGTTATAAAATATGCAAAAGGAAACAAATTGTACACAGATTATAGAACATGATTCTTTTGATCTCTCTTAACATTTAATTATATAGATAAAGCAATTGGATCTACAATATCTACGTGGCTTCGTAATTATACATCTATAATTATATTTTTGAATTATCGTACATAGGTAGTCGCTAGGCTAGTAGTATCTACACGTCCTGCAATAGGCTTGTGCGAGCTTATGACCGAAGAACAACTCTTGAAATTAATCAGATTGGCAACGGACACATCTGACGCTGCTTGGTCGTCGCATGCTGTTTCTTGTCTTCTAATGGACCTACTAGAAGGTGATTATAATTTATATCATAATCTCTTTATCACAAAAAAATAATTATAAATAATTTATAATACTTCGTTCACACTTATAAATCTTTAAAGTATTAGGAAGTTTGCTCTCTATCTTTTTCTTGAAATAAAATAGTAAATCCTAGCGATTTGATTAAAGTGCAAAATACATAGATAAATTTTGATTTGCAGGAGGACGATTGTATCCTAAAGCGTGTACTTCTACGCATGAAGGTAGTCCGTCTGAAGAGATTTTAGAGACTCTGGGGAGTCATACGGACGAAAGTCGTACGGAGGAGGACTCGACCAATGTCGCTAGTACTAGTGCACCTTCTACTGCCACATTAGGTGAAGGATTTACCGAAGGCGATGCGGACGAGGATGTGCAAGATAATATCGTAGTAACTTCAACCACTCCAGGCACGTCAAAATCCAATGGTTATCTCCCGTCCCTTTTGGAATCGGACGATAGCGAATTGGAAGACTTTCTGGACGACATATTGGAACGTGGCAGAAATATGTTGAAGAAAGACAGCACAGTATCGAAAATTTTAGCTTCTGCTATTGCTGGGTATTTTTTCTTTTATTCTTTTATTCTATATCTAGAAGAAAATAATTTTTAATAACGGTTAATCCTTAAGTACTAACGCCTTTTAAGTACTAGTGTAGAATGTTTCCAGTAGTTGTTGTGTTGGATATTACAGACTGTATATATATATATATATATATATATATACGAAGCAATACTTCGTTTATCTTAACATTGCTACGTTTGTATTCAATGTATACTAACTTATAACAACTTCTGTGATAAAATAGTTTGAATTTTAGAAAAATTTCACATAGGATCTCACTTATATTCAGTATCAGTATTTAAGAATACAACAACTTGCTTTTAATTTTATATGACCTAATTAGAAAGTAATAAATAAATGATATATTTTTAGGAGCATGTCTTTAGCGATGGACGCACGCTTGGAGTATGGAGTCGAAATGGGCGTAGAAATTTCACTGAGAATACTTGCTACATTTGGCATATACAATCTACCTCACAGCATAAATGCGACAATACACGTTAGTAATAAAAATAAAAAAGTATATGTTATCGCGCGATGGATTTTTATTGATATATTTATCTTGTTGTCTGTATTAGAACAATTAGGATATTACGCATTTCTTTAAATGTGCTATAAATATTTTTAAAACTTTTCTTAGTAGGGAAGAGAGATAATTATTAATGTTTGTTAAGAAATAATTATTGCAAAGACATGCTATTATATGAATCGAATTTTATATAGGTACCAACAGAAGCAAATCGCTGTTGTCAACAACCGTTCTTGCGTACCGAAACGAATGATAGAAGTCAAGAAACTGGGAACTTTTCTGATCCTACCCCTTCTAATCTTTCAATATTAACAAGATGTTTCGAAAAGATGTTCACAGACTTATATTTACGAGTAAGTTATTTATTAGTGAAATAAAATACATAGGCTGTGTTTCACTTAACTCTCGTAATGCTCGCAAGTATCGTTTGTCCTTGTTTAACATTGTATAAACGACAAGGATGAAATTATTCCACAAGCGTTGTGAGCGTTAAGTGGAACGCAGCCACAGTTATGATATATTATTAGATCCATGTAGAGGGTTTTTTAAATTTTTATTTTGAATAACGTTATTTTAATTTGGTTTTTTTCTTCCCTTAAAAGAGATTGAAAAATTTTTTATCTCTAGATGAAAAAATTATATTATAATAGAATGATATTTCGATTAACACAGTTATTTCTAAATTATATAATTTATTCAACTTTATATGACAAAATAAGTCATATATTTATATTTTGTATTGTTTCCCATTGATATCGTTTTTAACAAGCATATAAACAATTATATAGTTTTATTCTTAGATATGAATATTTTGTATTAAATTATATTATTCCTGAATACATTATTTATAAAATGCATTTATATAATGCATTTTTATCTATGTCTCTGTATAACAGAATAACAGTACAAACTTGGAACTCGTTCTCCAACTTTGGTTTGCACTGAATATGGATGCTGCTACTGAACATCCAGGATCGCAATTTGAACCTTCTTTGACACCCTTGATTCCACTGAGTCCAGCAGCTATTTCTAGCTTAATATCTGCACTTTCGTGGTAAATTAATAAATAAGTACATTGGTGAACGAGTCATAATAGTGACATTTAATATGTTTCAAACCTTTAATATTAATATTTTTATTGTGTACTTAATTTGTATTAAATTTTAGGCACACTGAGGTTTCTTTACGCGCTTGGTGTCTTGCGTTGCAATGTTTAACTATCGTCTGCAATCAGCCGTTACGAAGATATTCTGGTTTAGACGGCTTTGCACCTAGTAGTCCTTCTATGGCTAGTTGTATTGTTAAAGAACGTAATACAGGCCCTATGTTGTTGCGCCTACTTTCCGGCAACGGATTAAATATTAATACGATGGACAAGCAATACATCATGGTGAGGATATTTTTTCATTTTATTATATATAAATTTTGGTGACATTGTTTATTCGCCATATTAAAGATTTTGATCAAAAATTAAAGTTTCTCAGAAATTGCGTTTAAGATTTCATGTAGTATGTTAAAAACTATTATAAAGCTATAAAATAAAAGCTATAAAATAATATCATAAAGAAATAAAATTAAATAAAATGCAGATCATTAAGAGATCATTGGTAGCAGTATATTTTACTCATTTTTTTTTAAATTTATCAAGTTTATCAAATGTGATTTGTAAAATCATATACCTCCACTAAAAAATTTATCATTAAAGAGTATGGCAAAGCAAGAATTCTGTGCACATATTTAATATATGTATTACTTAAATGTGATTCCTATAATAATTTATGTATCATATGAAAAAATAGATTAATGTTTAGTTATATATTTTTTATCTTATTTATGATAATATTTCTATTTCAGGCTGGGCCTACAGTTTGCCAAGCATTACACGATTTTCTTGTTAGGCTGGAAATGATGTGTGATGTTATTACGACGGATAGCTGTTTAGGTAATTCCCTGAAGGATCTTCTACTGAAAGTGATATATCAACTTGTGCAACCAAGCGGGCCTCTCATTTTAAGGAAGGGGCCTTTAGATGCGCAATGCAAGCTAATAACATCTGTAGTTAATCTGAATTATATCAATACCGACTTGGGTATCGCAATGAGTATATCGGAATGTATTGGTGTGTTGGTTTCGACATACGTCAAAGGATCCGAAGGTAAAATTTTTTTTCTTATCAAATATTTTTATTATAAATAAAATTAACAATAGAGACTGTAATATAAGAAGTCTTTAGTAGAAAAAAAATTAGTCTCACACAATCAATCTATTCAAAAGTTAATCGTTAACAAGGTTATACATTTTAAATAGATAGCTTTATACTGATATTGTATGATTGCTTTTTGTTTTGGAGATATATTAAAGATTGTTTATTAAAATTATTTTAATATGAAATTGTTTAAAAAATTATAAATATTGATTATTAATGATTTAATGCGGTTGTCTTTGGGTGCGTTCAATAAATACAATGACTGAGTGAGCGTTCAGTAATTGTTGCCTGTGATTGGAATAGATTTTTAGATCTATGATAAATCTAGAAAACTATACCAATAGCAGCAAGCGCTTAACTATGTCCGCTAAATGCGTTCTTTGTCTTCGTAAAAAGATTGCAAGAATCTCAATATTGTTTTAACAGTTGGCGCACAATGTGGAGGTGCAGTTGATTCAAACAATCAGTCCGGTAGTTTTGGTGGTCTGTTTGCTTGCGTGCTTGGCGGTGATGCGAGACAATGTCGTCCCGCATCGTGGGACACTTTAATTGTGGCTCTCATCAAATTAGTATGCACACTCATTCAGACTCCGTTACCGAATGTACGTATTTTGCATTCAAAAGTTATCAAAGAAATGTATTTATATTGATTTTTTTTTTTATAACATATAGAAAATTATTTTATATTTTTAGACTCGCCAAGATCCTTTGGAGGAATCGGCGGAAATGGAATTGTCTGATACGACCTGGACTTCTAGGAGCAACACAAGCGATTCTCAGAATGCAAACACTTGGCAAACGGATGAAAGTAAAGCGGCAGAGCAACGAAACTCTTTTCACTTACAACAACCTAAAACTAGCAAATCTTCCGTGCCTTGCTTGGCTGATACTGGTAACTACTAACTATATAAGAGACTTTATATTTTACAAATATATATTTATTCCTCATGTAAAGTATGCTAAGTTTTAAATTTTTATTTTTAAGTTTTGCAGCACGAGCCAACCATGATGCGTTTACTAGGCGCTCTCGGTCATAGCACAGGATCCTCGTTAGCTATGCTCTTAGGTGAAAGTGCGAGTGCAGCATCAACTACCGAGCTCGGCGATCCAGCTTCAATAGCGGATGCAACGTTCCAGCTCCTTACGACCCTTACGAAAAAGGCTAGCGATCCAACTCTAGTTCTCAAGCCGCTTTATCACTATCTCTCTTCGTGTAAGAATTTATACATTGTAGAATTGAGAGATTCATTATTAATCATATTAATTCTGCGTGAAAAAAATGTAGCATAAAATCTTTTTATATGAAGTCTTGATTTTGGGAAAATAAAATAATTGTCATACGATTATTTGCAGCATGCGGTGAAACTGAATTAGGAGTTATGCAGCTATCCGAGCCCCTTCTTTGGTACATCCTAAGGGTGTTGGACAATGCATCGTCGTTATCTATTTTTACCGCGATGGGTGGCGTAAAAGTGCTTTGCGAAAATCTTGTGAAGTCAAGTAACAATGGTACCGCCGGTGCTTCCGCTTCGTCAGGAGTGATCGCCCTCGTCATGGAACATCTGTCGAATGCGCCGAACGTGATGCAAATGATGGCAAGCAGCAGCAAGAAAGGCGTCAGCTCGTTGGAAACTCACGACGACGGTTTACTGAATTTCGCGCCTCTTGGCACAATATCATGGTTGAATCCGACTGCGCAGCCAGCGGATGTTCTTATACAGAACGCCACACCTCATAAACGTGCGAGAACACCAGCGTGGTCGTATCATTTTTATCCCGACGAGGCGTGGGTCGATCTCACCATCACTTTACCGTGCGCTATCCTGCTTAGGAAAGTGGAGCTACAACCACATCTTACAGCGTTATCCAGTAAGTTTATTGTGTCCTAATTCATATGCAAAAGTTGACGAAATTCTCAAGGTTTCATGATATATACTTTCATTCGTATTTCTACATTAGCACTTCTCTCTCTCTTATACATTCGCCTTGTTTGGATGTCAATACTGAGAAAGCTTATCATAGAACCTGATTTCTAATATTTCTACAACAATACATAGATAGGATATTCTTTATTAAACGCGTTTCTTTCAAACTGCCAATTCTTTCTAAATTAAAAAAAAGTTTATAAAAAAAATTGATTTAAGGTTCTGTAAATAATTTGCAAATCAAGAGAAATGCGATTGATGAGAGACATTCTTTGTAATTAAAACTTTTTTCTAACGCACGCATATTTGTCTGACAGCGTGTCCATCGGCTGTGGCGCTGGAAGTTTCAAGGGAGAGTAATGGCCCACTTACACCGGTTTGTCCACCGATGCCAACGGCGGGCTTAACATACATACGCGTTACTTTATCACAGCCAGAAGTCGCGACTTCCGTATTGGTGCGTCTATACAAACCGCGGGATTCGACAAACATAAATCTTAGTCAAATAAGATTACTGGGTACCACCGCGTTTGGCGAGATTAAAACGAATCCGGACACGATAGATGAAGAACAGCTAACGAAGACTAGGTAACGTTATTTTCTCTCTCTTGTCCTAGAAGTGAGACTATTGGCGCCGTTATGGGTTAAAGATTTATCACTGCTATGAGAATTACGAAATTTATTTCTGATAACGTTTATGTAGCTTGGGTTGGCTGAGATTATTGCATCAGTGCTTATCGGTAAGCATACTGAACAGTAATCTAGCCGTCGAGGTGCTTAATTCCGCGGCTTCGGTCGAAGGCCTGGTCGAGGCATGCTGCAACCTCCTGTTACTCCCAGCACCGTCTCTTTTTACTCCCAACCTGGAGAGGGTTCTATTACAACTTGGCTTACACTCTCGAGAGCTTGGACTTCGTCTCATTGGTCTTTTACTCAACAACAGGTCTACCCCTTTCTTTCAAGGTATCGCTTTGTTTTCCGTTTTCTGCAAATAAAATCCGCAATGATCTTAAATATAGATGTAGCGACCGCGATTAAGCTTTTCGAAGGCTCGCGTTTTAAATTATTTAGTTAAACTCTTCAAACAAATATAATATGTTACGAACGACGAAAAGCTAATTCTTTTTTTTAAATCAATATTAATAGTGAGAGGAAAGACAAATGGGAGCACCACTGCAATTATTAATAATGTAAATTTAATAATATTTTCAAGTGTATTTTACTCCATGTGTGGAACTGTATATGCTCGTATCAGACTATAGATTGACGATTACTATTAACGATTGCCCGGTTCTACTTCAACCAATCACGATGTAGCGAGTCCATCGTAATTGGTTGAAATAGAACTGGGCAACTGTCAATTGTAATCGTTAATCCGTAGTCGAATACTCCCCTTCTACAATCCTTCTTATTCTCAATATTCTTGATCGAACGTTTCGACCATCTTCAGCGAATAACACATTAGATAAAATTATCAGAGCACTCTTGTTAAATTATATGTGATTACACACTTCATCGTTGTGAATGCCCCCCCCCCTTTCTTTATAATTATACTGTTAAGATTAATTCAGCCAAGAGTGCGTTAAGATATACAAAGCAACTCTTTTTTTTTATTTATGTTTGAGATATATAACAAATTATATATGTAATAAATGTATAGAAATTCGAGACTAAATAATTTTTTTAATATTTACAAGTAAAATCGATAATATTTACTGGTTTATTCAGTATTTTCTATAAAAATTTATTTTACTTTGAAATCTTTATATAATAAGTATTAATTTTATTAGTATTACGATATTAACGAAAATATCTATTGCTTAAAATACCACGAATACTAGGCTGTTTTTAAATTAAATATTTAACAATAATCTCTTCTTTTAAGCTTGTGACGATATACTAAAATATTTGTGCTGATATTGATAGGAGCTGTGACTTCCCAGGAAACGTCCATCGTACAGTTGGTCGTTGAATTGCTCCAGCAATTGTGTTCCATTCGAGACTTTAGCACGGAGGCTCGCATGAAAGCCGTTCTTACGTGGTTGCAAATATCGGCCGCGAATGGAATGTCTCAGACGAACAGTAATCCCAATTCAGTGAATCCACCAGCGGTATATATTCACTGTGTGTCTTCTATCATTTGGAAGGCTCATCAACAGCAGAATCACAACTACGATCTGCAAGTCTTGCTGACAGATGAACTGTTCTAGTAAGTTTAATCACATATTCTTTTGTGTTTCAAACTTTTCTATTTGAACATAAGTCGATTTATTTTATTAATATACAAATTTTATTTTGGATATCTTTGATCTTCCTTTATAATAAAGAATTCGAATATTATAATTAGTTGAATATTGTAAATTATTGTGTATGAAATAATTTTCATATAAGCTATTTTTCTTATAAAGCTATTTAATATTTATTGCATTCAATTCTTCACAATTAATCTCAATTTTTTTTCGTTAAACAGCTCGTTGTACAAATGGACCCTGACTCTTGGAAACAATTCAGCTTTGAAGCAAGCGATTGATTCTGTCCTGTGCGCTTTCTGTTACGTGAGGCCATCGTTGTTGATTTTGCTTCTGGAATGGGTACAAATCTTGGTACCGAATATCGCGGTAAATCCGACTGCTTCTATATCCGATGACTGCAAGGAAAGCGAAGAACAGACGGATGATAAGAAGAGCGATATGAACGCCGAGGGATGGTATTGTCAGTTTATCTTGCTGAAACATAAATGGTTGCATTTGACGGAGGGACAATTGCTGACTGTCGCTGCAGCGGCTCGTTCACCACCCGGTACTCAGCAACTGATCGATTCTGGTCTTCCAGCGTTACTGACAGCATCGATTACAGGTTCAACTTTTCTTTCTACTTCAGATATAAAAACCTGTTTTAGACAATCTATAATTTATGACAAAATTCTGAATATAATTTGACATGTATATCTTCCATTAAGTATATCATTTTTATTGAGAGACATAATTTTGTTAAATTCAAAAAATTTTATTACAAATGTATTTTTCGTATAAAAAGTATAGATTGTGCCTCGAATTAATTATGCTAAAATGCTTTTAAATGCATTTCAAGCAAATTTGTTCAGAATTTATTATTAATGCGATAACATTTATGCATTTAGATTTCTGTAATCTGGAGAAATCCAAACAACGAGATAGTAAAATGGCATCGGGCGACAGCAATGAAAATAATGTGACTGAAGATGTCAACTCGACAGATAGCGATAAGGCAGCAGGTTCGAGTTCCGGATCAAACATTTATTCTGGTAAACATTGACATTACACATTGTGATATTTTAGAAATTTATTTCTAAACCTATATGTTCAAACTATTTAAAGACGGGAATTATAAAGTTATATATTCTTTTTCTCTTTCAGGTGGATTATGTATGACGAAACCAGAGAGTATAGCGATAGTGATAGAATTCCTAACACTCGTATGTGCGGAAGGTAGAATGCGTGATTGGCTTGGTGAAGAAGGTCGTGGTTTCTGGTTACCACTTTTATCGCTTCTTAGCAATCGTCCTATCGAAAGCCCATCCGCATCCGCGTCGAGGTATACATGTTCACATAATCTTTAGATATATTAGACTAAAAACACGATAGTTGCATCAATGTATGTGCAAAAACCGTGATACTGTACTATACATTGTCATCATCATCATTGATGCCACAATCCGAATCGAGCTTTAATTTCCTAGAAAAGTCATTATATGCCGACTTTGGCTTCTTTTTTGTTATGTTACGATTGTAATTTTTTTATACAAAGAAGAGTTGTAAGCCTTTTGTCTTACTTTATATGTATTATGCTTTTTTGTAGTTGTTCGAAAACAAGCGCATCATATGCATTACTGGAAAGCGCTATGATTAAATTCTTATCAAGATGTTGTTGGTGTCACCTGGCTAATCAAAAATTACTAGCGAAGCTTCTTATCGAAGTCATTTCTCAACAACGAACTACTTCAAGTAAGTATATCGTATACTACGGTATCGAAAGTCGCTTGTATAATTTCAAGTTTTCCTAAGTATAATTAATAAATTGAGGGGAATCAGTACAATTTCGGATAACATTGTTATAATTACAGGTGTGCGGTATCTCCACGGCATTTCTGGATTTACGCGAAGATTAATTTTGCAACTGCTTTTGGAAGGAGAGAAAGTATTGGTTTCTGTAACGTCGGAAGCTCCTATGAAAGTTTCAGCAACCGCGGCCAATCACAGTATGCCATCCATGCCTCCACATCCTGCTCATCCTCTCGGTCACTATCATCAATTATTATATATGTCGACACAAGCAACAGTGGCAGATATATTACAGCAAGTATCAGGTATGTATCTTACGTACGCAATATTTTATATTAAAAATATGTAAGCGATTGATTAAAAGTAACAATTAGTTAAAGCAAAAATGAGTAGAATAAGCAACTATTAAAAAAGATTTACTAATGTTTTCGATTTATTATGAATACTTAATATGAAATTTAATTTTTAAGGGACGTGGCTTCTGTTGTTACTTCCGAATACGTATAAGGGTAACGAAGCAAGTTCCAATGGAAACAATCGTTCTCGTGAATTCTGGGAATCGGGAATGGCTTTAGTGGTAGACACACTTAGCGTGGCTGCTGGAAACACGGCGAAAGATAAGCGGGCTAAAGAAGCATCAAACAGGTCACAAGCTCGAGGTCCTATAATCAGAAAAACGCGTTTAAATTCTGGTACGTTTGTTTACTTAGAAGATAGAAATACCATTTGTATCTTTACATCTTAATGCAATGAGTTAGAGAAATCTGTTCAATAGGACTGCATATATATATATATATATATATATATATATATATATATATATATATATTACATATTACTTCAAATGAATAAGTATTTATTAATATTATAGTATTACTTATTTTTGTATTGATTGACAGATGGAACGCCGGTAACGAGTAAAGCCTCGTCTAATAATGCACAAGCAAACCCAACCAACACGACGAATCAACAATATTTGATACATTCGTCTCGTCCTAATACTCCTTTACCGCCTCAGCTTACAATCGCACAACTCTTAGCGATCGCTGAGGATAGTGGTGTTTCGTTGTCTGAACCGTGCTTACATCTCATCTTACGTCAACGCAGTAAGGACTCCAAAGGTATTTAATTTCTTTTTGTTTATTTCGTGGGTAATATATGACAAAACTGTTCGCATTATCTCAATATTAATCGTTTGAGATTGAAAGAGTACGAATGTTTTCGTGATTCACTACATAAGTCCACGCATTTGCTTGCAGAAGACGCGGCGAAGCAGAATGACAGCGAACTATTGAACTACAGAAGCATAGAGAGTTCGTTAGGCGTCTTCAGCGCGGGTGGTGGATTGGCGGTGTTGGCGCGCCATTTGCCGCTGGTGTATCCGGATCCCGGCAGGCCGTCGTTCTTCGTCGAGAAGTCACCGTCGCCGGAGCAGACCGATGCCGATTGGGTAAAATTGGAAACCAACGATGACATTTACGAGGCCTTGGAGGAGGGTAGAACGAATTGTCCACCGAAGGTGTCGGTTCCTGCCCCATACGTGCCACCGCATTCCCTCGCGGCTTTCGGTCTATTTCTCAGATTACCAGGCTACGCTGAGGTGCTACTGCGGGATAAGAAACGGGCACAATGTCTGTTGAGGCTCGCTCTCGGCGTTTCCGACGACGGTGAAGGTGGCGAAGTGCTGACTTCGCCATTGGCCGCCTCGTTGCCAACCTTGCCGTTCCAGGTTCTAAAGCAGTTGTTGGACGCCACGCCACCGACCACCGATGATGGTCTGCTTCTACGAGGAACGACCATAGAAGTAGGCGCTATGCTGCTGCTATTGAACTGCCTGGCGATATTCACACATCAAACTGGACAGAATGACGGTTCAACTGAGCATAAAACGGGTCAGAGCGGCGGTGTCGGCGGTAGCAGCGGAGGACGTAGCGATGATAATTCAAATCTGTATTGGGCGAAAGGTACCGGCTTTGGTACTGGGTCTACACAGCAGTCGTGGAATGTCGAGCAGGCGTTACTACGTCAACGATGCGAAGACGAGCACGTGACGGTACTGCTACAGGTTCTCGCAAGTTATATCGGCACATCGGGAGGTGGGCAACCACAGCAGGAGTTACCAGCTTCTTTCTCCGATTTACTAGCGCGTTCTTGTCTACTGCCGGCGTTATCATCGTACCTACGGAATGATTCCGTTCTAGATATGGCCAGGCACATACCTCTTTATCGCGCGGTCTTGCAATTGCTTCGTGCCATGGCTCTCTCCAGTCAATTAGCACCGCTTTTGTTACCGCGCGGCGGTAGATCCGGAGAACCGTCCGTGGTGTCCCTCTTGTCGAGCATGAAAGTGTGCGTGGACACTTATGTGAACAAAATAAATCGCACGAGGGGTAATAAAACGAACATGAAAGTGGTGTCCAAGTATCCCGACGATACCGAGCAAGACGAAGGCTTGGCCACACTTATTCCCGATATACAGGAAAGTGCAACTATAGTGCAAAATGCTACATGCCGATTATCCGGTATCGGCGAAGAATTACCTGGATCAAGTCCAACGGCGCCAGAATTACCATTGCGCTCAAGTCTGGAGCACCGATATCTGGAAGTAATGAAAAATCTACAATTCGGTAAGTCCTCAACTTAATATAAAACTCGCTTATCTCCAAAATATGAAAAAGATGTATTTCATAATTATATTGGATAACTTAAAATTTTTCTTGAATTAAGAATTATTAAATATTTCTAATGAAAAGAAAGAATGTTATTCTTATATCTTTAATTTTGAAATATTTTATGTATGATTTACATACATATACTTAGTTACTTTAAAAAATCTTAAAGTTTTTATTTTAGAAATCTTTATGTGTAATTATAAATTTGAATTTATAAGAATGCAAAACTACTCGTAATTATATAAAAGATTCCATATAATTTTTAAAAGATTCTAGAATTAAATAATATCTGTAGTAATAATACTGATAATTAATACTGATAATTAATATATTGGCACCATAGATACCTACGAAATGATTACCGAGAATCCAGATGGCGGAGGCTACAAATTTACCGTTTCGTATCACTTCGAATCAAATATGAGGGCTGCCGGCGAGAGAAGCCATCCGACACGGGTGAAACGATTAGCTCAGGAAGCCGTTACACTCTCGACAGCACTGCCTCTATCTTATAGCAGTAGTGTATTTGTGAGATGCGACGCGGATAGATTGGATATTATGAAGGTATATCATCTTTTATATGACGCTTGACTTAAATCCTGCTGCCTCGTTCGACTCTATTCATCAATTTTCATTTTTAACACGTAATAATTTCATAAATATGACTTTGAATGTCATAGAAGAAATGGACAAAACAGCAGGATTAATTAGTCATCTAACAACTGTTTGATCCTTAAGTACTAGAATGTATTTCGTAATGTTATTGTCAAAATGTACATAGCATCATTATTATTATGTCGAATATTAAAAACTACGTAACTTTCACTTATTGAAATTGTAGCATGAAAAAGTTCTGAAGATGTCTAATGTTATGCAAAATTTATTTTCTTAATTAATGGTACTAAATTATGATAGGAACACAAAATGTAACTTTTTGCTGTTGCAATTTTAATAACGCATACGCGAAAAAATATCTAGTTTTTCTTCGATATTCTGGTGCTTAAAGATTAAATTCAATAATTCAAATCTCTCACATGTGCGTCGTAATGTAACACGATGTATATAATTGTTAAAGGTACTCATAACGGGGCCAGCAGAAACGCCGTACGCAAACGGCTGTTTTGAGTTTGACGTATACTTCCCTCCTGATTATCCTAATAGCCCGATGTTAATAAACCTAGAGACGACCGGCCGTCACACCGTGCGCTTCAATCCGAATTTATATAATGATGGGAAGGTCTGTCTCAGCGTATTGAACACTTGGCACGGCCGACCTGAGGAAAAGTGGAACGCGCACACGAGTAGCTTCCTTCAGGTAAGCTCTTGAAGTCTGGTCAATTATGGCATGATTATTTGTTAAGATTGATTTAGCGATCGAGGCTATTCGATAACTCGCGTTTATAAATAGATCTCAAGAATTAAAAAATTTTAGCGAAAGGAGGAAGACGTTAATTACACACCGTTATAACTTTGTTGAAAACAGGTTCTAGTATCGATACAGTCGTTAATCTTAGTATCCGAACCCTATTTCAACGAGCCTGGATACGAACGGTCACGGGGTACGTCAAGCGGTGCTCAATCTAGTCAAGAGTACAATGCAAATATTTGTCAGGCTACCGCCAAGTGGGCGATGCTTGATCAAATACGCAATCCCTGTCCATGCTTCAAGGAGGTGCGTTAAACATGCAACTGGCTTTATGGTCGAGATATATATTTTTTTCAATAACCAATCTATGCATTTTATTCCAAAATATGCATATATAAAAATCAGGTAGTAATAATAATATTAAAACAAACCTATCAGCACAGGTCATTCCAACACCATTGCAATGTTCCAGCAATTTTGCAGAAACATTGCAACATTGCAACAGCGGTGTTACAAGTTTCTGTGCTGTATGGGAATATATCGCAATATATCGTGTTTTCAATACATTTTATCAATACAATAATTCTGTTATGTTAAAAATAATTATTATTATTAACATTTACAATTCATTATTTGTTACAATTACAAATTATCATTTATAACTTACTATAGGAATATATTTGTAAAGACTATTTATGAAATAAAAATGTCTCGATAATTATATCTAGCGCGTTTCCGCAAATAAAAAAGTTCTAATCATTTTTCAACAGGTCATACATACCCACTTTTGGATAAAAAGGCACGAGATCGTTGCACAACTGGAGGGATGGATAAGAGATATGGAAATGCATGGATCAGATCGTAGGTCAGGCCGTACAATTTCTCTCAATGCGCTGTCTTTAAGAGTAAGTGTTATTTTTATAAAAGAAAAATAAGATAATTTTCAAAATTTTCGACTTGCACAGTTATAGGCATGCTTTATCGTATGCTTTTCTCTTGTATATTCACAGAGACATTATAGACTATTGAGGGAAGAACTGAATAAACTGCCAACGCCCAAAGGGTTGGAAGACTTGGCCGAACCACTTGCATCGCCAGGCTCGCCCATCGAACTATCCGGGACCCCAGGCACAACACCGAATACGCCATCGACGGTTACGGCATCCGCGACCGCTACGGTGGCTACTCCTATCGCCACTAACAATATGGTTCCGATCAGTAATAGCAGCACGAGTAGCCATGTGCATCACGATATCGACACAGACGTCGAGATGGAGAAGATGGTTTCGAAAATGTGTGAATAGCTAAAGGATGTTAATAGACATTGTTGGACATTTTGAAAAGAGTCTATTGTTTGTGTTACGAGATGAACAAATGGACATTGAACATGAACAGATGACACAACGGACTGATATCAAATGATGTGCAGATTATCCTGTCCAGCGGCCGAATTATCGGTGTTTAGCCAAGGCGTTAGGAAAAGAAAGCAGTGACGACTTTCGGCCGAATACATAATAATCATACTGATGATAATTATTACAATGATGACGATGATAAGACGTGATGATGATAAGTAGGTAGAAAAATATAAGGTGTGGTAGAGTGAGAAAGACAAGTAAGAATTTACAATATAGAGAGAAAGTGTGAAGAGAAAAAGAGAGGGAGAGAGTGAGACAGAAAGCGAGAGAATGAGTATGCATGGGTGAGAATAAGCGAGAGAGTGAAAGGACGAGAGAGAGAAAGAGAGAACGAAACAGATAAAGGCAAAGAATAAGTAGCGCGAATGTAACAAACTCGTGCGTAGTAGATACTTTTTATAGCCGCTGCTATAGTACGTGTACGCTGCATTCTACTACTTCGTACTACCATAAGTACCACAACTGTTATTCGATATTTATTATACATGTTCCTCGTTTATGTAGCGTAACTCTGAATTAGCTGCACTTTCATACGAATATAATCTTGGACATTACGTTTACCGTCCTCTCCTTGTCGCTCGTGTCTTCCGAGAGCGACGCGGTCGCAACTCCGCTATCAATGCCCGTGTACAGACGTACGTTCTCGTTTTATCGACATTATATTTTATCAATTATTATAGTACTTGTTTCTCTTTTATATATGCATATGTACGGTGTGTATATATACAATTCTGTCGCTGACGTGTCGTTCTCTTCGTTTTAAATGTATTTCTCTATTAGGATGTAGTATGATTATACTTTATCGAGCGATTTATTATGTAGATCCCATTTTTTAGTAAACATCTCTTCAAGGATGCACGATGTAATCATCGAGCATTAAACAGCTCGTTTCCAAAAGCTGCGGGCGGCAAAGAAGAGACAATATAAAGCACTACATGTCAGCAGAAGTCAGTTCGTGACAGGTGCAACTAATTACGAGTTATTGATGTAGCGGGTATCCCTGCGCGCAATGCGATCGAATCTAAATAACAACTGTCATCCGAACGAGACGACGATCTAGGTACATCGTTAGATAACGTTTAATAATAATAGTACGTGTTCTATGTCGATTGAATGAACAACTGGAAAAAAACATGGTATCCTGGAAACAGAAAAAAAAAATCATGGAAGATCAGGTGGTACATTTCTCGCGTAAACGAGAATTGCTCTTTGTAATTGTAACAGCTACTTAGTACACGTAAATTTCATATGAATCGACCATATGGAACGAATAAAGTCACATTGTTTTGAGATAGTCTCTCCCTGTTTTTCGTCCGGACTTATTCTCTTACCAGCTACAACTTGGAATTACATCCCAGCCGAGGACAAGAAAAGATGTGCAATTAATTAAATATTCTCTATGCTCCTATTATTTAATATATATAATTTTACTTTTTCAAAATATTTTAAAGAATGTAAAAATGATACTTTAGAAATTTATATGTTATTTATATTATTTGTATCTTTGAAAAAAATAATCCTTTAAAATATTTGTATCATTATATTTGTGTGTATAAATTTCACATTTAAAAAAAAAACTTGAAAATGATATTTTAAAGAAAAAAATGATGCTTTTTAAAAATATTTATACATTTTTAAAAGAGATGTTTTAAAATATTTGTGATATATTTTTATATATTTAATTTAATAATTAGAAAATAAAAAAATATTTTAAAATACTTATTAATAATACTTTAAAAAGAGTTGACGCTTTAGAATATTTACATTTTTTTAAAAGAGATGTTTTAAAATATTTATATTATTATAATTATATTTATATTATATTAAATTTTATACGCGAATTTGTTTTTCTAGGATAATGGAAATGCATTATTAGGCGAAAAAAATAGAGAATACATATTTTTTATTACTTTTAAAAAAACAAAGTCACTGAGAGAATTAAAATACCGTTTCAAATTTCGCGCTCTCTAAGTGACTACGATTCATCGAACCGAGATAGGTGGCGGATTTGAATCTCGAGAGCTAACTTTTCAGAAGACGCGATCGACGCGATGATGCGGCACGTAAGAAAAGATTGAAATTTTTTTGAAATTGCAAACGCACGGTATGCCGAAATCTTATATTCGATTTTTCCACGGAAAACACATTCCCAGGTTTGTTAAATTTCTTATTCATAAATATACATGCGACATGATCATTTATGCGCGTCCAAAATAGATCTCAAATATCTATTGATTCGCAAATAAAGAACAATCCTCGGTTAATTCTAGCGATCTATATCGACGAACGAGGGTGCGGGGAAGGTATCTCTCACTGAGATTATCGGGGATTTTGAAAAAATTCGAATTTTTTTTCTTCTAACGTAGTACTCAGCGTGAGCGACGATGGAATGGGGCGGGAAATGGATGCCTCGGGCAAACCGCAAATTAACGCAGGTCATTTTAACGCAGCAGTAGTCCAGAATATTTTCCGAAGAATCACATGCATTATTCATGAATATTGCTGAGTGCATTGTACCGATAAAATTCACAGAATATAAACTAACAGTATATAACATTAAGTACATTAATTAATATTATAATTTCCTAATTCTTCAATAATCCGTACAGCAAAGAAGCTTGCAGCAACATTGTAACGTTCCAGCAACATTGCAACGTTCCTGAAATATTGTAGCAATTTTTACAACCTTCAAGCAATATTACAACGTTCCAGCAACATCGCTGCAACATAATTGCAACGTTTCAGTATAATATTACAATAACACTGTAAACGTTGCTGCGAGCTTCTGTGGTGTGTAGGATTACATTTATAACTGTTGAGCGGGAAATTTAATATTATAATATAATGTTCATTTCAGATCGTATTCTGCGGGAAGATGGTAGCCGCGGAGAAGTGAGCAGCGTGAATTATACGACGGCGAGATCGTTGTCCGTAGCCGATGCGTCGGTCGACGACGGCGGGAAGGCGCGGGAGAGAAGCTACGGGAGGGCGGGG